>NW_004087278.1:8270-11981 GCF_000220395.1 Ichthyophthirius multifiliis
ATAGTTCATTAGGATAACTAAAGGATATTTTATAGGAAATAGTGCATATTTGTAAAAATAATAATATAAATGTTAAAAATAATAGAATAGATAAAATTATTAATTTAATATATGGTATTATTATTAAGTATAAAGCTGAATTCTGTTCGCTTTAATCAAGTATTTAATGCTCATTTAACTATAGATTATAATAATCTTATTTTTTATCACAATAATTTTATTGTTGTTGGAGTTATAAAGATATCTTGTGTTACTTGCTAATATCCATTTTCTTAATATTATTTATTATTAGATAATTATAGATATAATTTTTTGTAATTATTTAATTTTAAATAATGATTTTAAAAAATAAAATAAAATTGTAAAAAATTAAAAAAAAAAAATTAAAAATTTATTTTTGTTTTTTATAAGAAATGAAAAATAAAATAATTACATTTTAAAAAATGAAAAATTTAATTGATAATATTTAGGATAAAAATATATAAAAATATAAAATATATATAAATATATAAAAAAATATATATAATTATATATATAATAAATATATAAAAATATATTATATATAAATATATAATAAATATATAATATTTTTATATATGATATTAATATAGATAAATATGTTTTATGTAATTTATTAAATTAAATTAATTGTTGTAATATTTATATTATATTTTATATATCTATTTTTAATTTTTATAATATTTTTTTTTTTTTTTTATTTTTATTTTTTATCCAAGATATTTTTATTTTTAAATTTATTTTATAATATCTTTTTATTTTTATTATTTTTTCCTATTTTATTTATACTATTTTACTTTTTTAATTTTAAATTATTTTTTAAATATATATCTTAAATTTTAAGATACAAAATTTATCATCTTATATATATTTTTTTTTCAATATCATATACTTTAAATTTAAGATATTTACAATATTTAAGAAAATATATATTTTTAAAGTTTTATTTTATTATTTATATTAAATAATAATAAATATATATATAAATTGTAAATTTGTTTTAATATTATTTTTTTATAAATATAATTATAAGATTTTTTAAGAATAAATATATATTAAAAAATAATTTTTAAAAATATTTATTAATTATTTAATATTGAAATTTCAATAAATATAATTAAAACTTATATATATATATATATTTATTTTAAATAAAAATATATTTTGTTTTTGATTAAAAATATTTTGAACTAAATATATTTATATTTAAATTAATATATAAAATCATATTTATATTTATATTTATATTTATATTTATATTTATATTTATATTTATAATTTATACCAGCTAATTTATATATTTATATATTTATCTTAACATTAGCTTCTATATAAGGAAATGTAATCTTTCAAAATCACAATTTATTTATAAATATATTTTTATTTTTATAAAATAAAATATTATACTTAAAACCTTTCATTTCTATATAAAAGAATTTATTAAAATTCTAATTAAATATTATAAGAATATCACATAAGATATTAATATTAATTATTAAAAATTAATATAGTTATAATTTAAAAATATTTTTTTTTATTATTATTATTAAATAATCTTATTTTAAAAATAATCAATTTATTTTTTTATTTATAGTATATTTTATTTTTTATATATTTGATATATATATAATAAAATATAAAAAATAAATATAATTTATTAAAAAAATTTATATTTTTAAGACATTTTTTAATAATTATTTAAATTATAAATAATAAATCTTTTAATTATTAAAAATTATTTATAATATTAGATTTTATTAATATAAAAAAAATAAATTTAAATAAAATATTTATTGCAATATTTAAAATCTATTTATAAAAATTACAATATTAAAATAAATATAATATAAAAAAATTTGGATTAATATATTGATAAATCAAATATTTATAATATAAGAAAATCATTATATATATTAAACTTTTAAATAAAATATAAATATTTATAAGTATAATATAATATAATATAATATAATATTGAAATTTTTATAAAAAATATATTCTTTATTGAAAATAAATATTCAATATTTTAATATTATTTTAATAAAATATTTAAAAAAAAGCATTTAACTTTTAAAATAATTCATAGTAAAAATATTATTTTAAATTTAAGTAATAAATTAGTATAAAAATAATATATATGAAATAAATTTCTAATTATTTAATTTATTTAATAATATATTATGTATTAATAAAAAAAAAATTATTTTATCAATATAAAAAAATATGATTATTATTTTTTTACGTATATATATAATATATTTATAAATTTATTTATTTAAATATTTATATATATATTTATTTATTTTTTATATTTTTTTTTTTTTATATAATTAAAATTATTATTTTCATTTAATTTTTATTTTATTTATATACATTTGATTATTATTGTTCAATATATATTAAAAATAATTTCTTATATTTTTTTTTTTATATCTAATTTAATTAATATATTTTAATATTTATTTTGCTTTATAAAGTCATTATTCTTTTATTTATTTTAAATTTAATAATTCTTTTCATATAACTTTTTTTAAATTTTTTATTATAAATTTATTCTAATTTTTATTTTTTATGTAAATAAATAAGTAAGCATCTATATTAATTTAATTACATTAAATTAATGTTTATATTTAAAAAATATTAATAAATTGCATTAATATGTTTATTTCTATTTATAATTTCAGAATTTTTAGTATTTCATATAACCAATACATTGATTATTTCTTCCGATAATAAATAATACACTAAATTTATTTTAAATCAATTTTTTTGCTCACGAGAAAATATTCGAATTAAAAATATATTTTTTACATTATTTTAGTTTTTTTATGAAAATAAATTAATCTAAGTTTTTTATCTGTGATATTAACTAGATAAATATATTTATTTTTATAAAAATATTTTTATTTTTTATTGCAAATCTTATTTTAATGGCAAAAAAAAATCACTTTTTGATACTCTTTATTAAAAATATAATTATAGAAAATTTTAAATTTTAAATTATAATTTATTTAATAAATATCTAAATAAATTAAAAAAAAAAAATTAAATATAAATATAAATTTAAATAAAATAAAATTAATATTTTTATTTGAAGATACAGAAATAATAATGAAAATTTTTGTATATATTTTATTTTTTTAAATAAAAATCTTATAGTAAATAATATTTTATTTATAATTTTTTTATACTATAATAAATAAAATTAATTAATAACTATTAAAAATTATATTTTATATTTAATTAATAAAAAATTATTAAATATTAAATAACCAATTTATATATAACAAAAAATCAATTTGATTATTCTTATTAAAATTTAAGAAATTAATCTTCTAGATTAACCCATTATCCTTACTATTATAAATTTTAGATATTAAAAACAACAGTTTCACCTTGATTATTTTAATTATTTTAAAATGTTTGGTGTAACATTAGGATTATATAATTAGAAATTAAGGAAATTAGCAAAAAAGATACTTAAAAGAAATCAATAACATCGTTTTTAGAAATGCCATCAAGTTCTTAAATAATATTATTATTTTCTTTAAAATCAAAACTCTTATTTTAAATATATTGCCAATAAAATTATGCTTTCTCTTTTAAATTCGAAAATTTAATGAGAAACTTTATTTAGTACTCTTTTAACTCTTAAAAGTCTTATCATCCATTTATTTGAGATATTTTGACCGA
>NW_004087276.1:0-7106 GCF_000220395.1 Ichthyophthirius multifiliis
AACAAAAGTATTATAATTATATTAGTAAAATAAATAATTATATAAATAATAAATATATATATATATATATATATTTTATAATTATTTTTTTTTTTTATATTTTGATAATTAAAAAATATTATTTTTTATTATTTTAAAAAATTAATTTAATATTAAAAAATAATTTTTTATTTAAATTTCATCTATATATTTAAATAAAATATATTATTTTTTTATAATTTCTAAAAATTTCAATTTTTTAAATTTTAATTTATTTATTTAATAAATTTAATTTATAAACTAATATATATTTTTTAATTTTTATTAATATCAAATAAAATATAAAAATTTTATTATTTTTAATAATTAAATTATTTCATTAATACATTATTTTAAATATTTTTATTTTATTAATATAAGTAATTTTTATTATATAAAATAATTATAAAATATATTATTAATATTAATTTTATTATTACTAATTTTTTTTTATTTTTTATAATATTAATTTTTATTAATAATACGAAATATTTATTTCATATTTAGTATAAAAATTTTTGTATATATAATCATTAAATTTATTTTATATAAAATATATTATATTATAAAAACAAATATTCTTTATTTTTAATATAAATTAAAATTAAATTCATTGATAGAAATTAAAATTTTATTTATAAAAATATTAAAACATAGATGTATAATTTTTTAAAAAATATTATTATTAAATAATAAATAAAATATAATTTTTTTAATAATAATATAAATAAAAAATATTTAATTTCAGATATAATTTTAATAATTTTCTTTATAATTATTTAAAGATTAAAATATAATTTAAATTTATAATATTAAATATATATCATTTATAATTTAAATTTTTAATTTTAAAAATTTAAAAATTAATATAATTCTAAAAATAAATAATTTCAAATTAATAATTAAATATATTAAAATTATTATATTATTTAAAGAATTTTCGATATATCTTCTATGAAGGAATTTTTTTTTAAAAAAATTAAATCTATAATAAAAATATATTTATATAGAATTTAAAATTTTTATTCGTATATATTTTATATATTCAAAAAAGAGTTAAAAATTATTAAAAAAAAATACAATAAAAAAATATATATATATATATATATATTTATAACTAATTAATTAATTCATATATATATATTTATCTATTTTATAATATTATCATTTTATTTTAACTTTTTTTTTAAATTTATTTTTTATCTTTTACTTATTATTTTTAATTTTTTTTTATTTTCAGAATTTATGAAATTATTATTATTATGTTTATATACATTTTTGCTTTTTTATTTTTATAAATTTATATTTCATATTTTAAATTTAACAATTTATTTATATTTTTATTTATTATTAATTTTTATTATTCTATTATATATTTTAATTACCGGTTTTTTATAACTTTTTATTATTATTAACATTAATTTAGATTTGCAAAATTAAAGTACAGTAAATCACACTAGTTGATATTAACTTTATATTTATTTTTTAAGTAATTATATTTTTTTTATATATTTTTATATTTTATTAATTTATCGAACATATTCATTTTTATACTAAAATTTATTTTTTTGTAAAAATAATTATATTAATATTAACTTATCATTAGTTATAATTTTTTAGAAAAATCTTTAATTTAATTGTATTATTTATAAAAAAATCTTATTTTTATTTTATGATATTATTTTAAATTAATATCAATTATTTTTTCATATTTTCTCGATTTTTTTAAATTATTTATTTCTTATTTTTTACAATATTTTTTGAAATAATTTTATAATTGTTCGTTTATATTCATCTAATAAATATTTTCAAATCATGTTTTCTTTATTTTGGTTAATAATACTAAAACTAATAAAAAATAATAAATAATATTTATTTAAGCTAAAACTTTAATAGAAATAAAAGAATTTGTAAATATATTTAAAAAATGATTACTTTATTTTTAAATACAAATCTTTGAAAATTTTCTAATAATAATACAAATTCTCTATATTTTTAGATAAAGAATTCTTAAACTATATTACTAATTACTTTCTAGAATTCTATTTTACTATTCTATATTAAATTTCGAAATTAATTTAAAATATTCTCAATAATAAATTACTTTTAATAATTTTAATAATCAAAACAATCTATTATAAAATATATTTAAAAATATTTTTAAATAATAAGCAAAATATATATATTCTTTATAAAATATCTTCTTTAATATTTTATATTTAAGTTTATTAAATGTTTTTTTTATAATATTATTATTTCAATATTATATAAATAAATAATAAATACATAATAAGAATAAAATATGTTTTATTTGATATAAAGTGAAATATAGTAATAATATATCTATCTATTAATCTTTAAAAAATATTTTAATTTATTAAAAACAATCATATAAAATATATTTTATATAGTAAAATCAGATATTTATTTTTAATTATATATTAATAAATTTTAAATGCTATATTAATTTCTAAAGAAATATTATCAATTTTATTATTTATTTATAATAATTTCTAATTTTATTAAATTTATTATATATAATATTATATATTTAATAAATAATCATATATATATTTTTATTGCTTAGTCATTTATAATCAAAAATTCATTTTTTATTATACATTTTATAATATATTATATATTTTTTTAATTTAAAAAATATCTTTTGATAATTTATTTATATTAAAAAAAAATTAATTTAATCAAAAAAAAAAAAAAAAAAAAAAATTAATTAATTTTTTTTTTACAGAATTATAATTTTTTAATATAATTGAAAAAAAAAAAAATATATAATCTAATTAATTTTACAAGCTAAAAAATTAGTTTATATTAATAATTTATATAAATAAATAATATTATTAAGAAATATTAAACTTCTAAAATAATTAAAAAAATGATAACTTCTCCGTTTGTATATAATTATAATAAAAAATAAAGTATTATTTGTTCAGAACATATAAAATGTCGTATATGTAAAAAAATTTATAATAATCCAGATAATTTGCCTATAATACTTTAATAATGTGGCCACACATATTGTCTTTCTTGTATATTTAATAATCCTAAGTTTTTATAAAGAATATTTTTTTGTATTTAATGCAAAAAAGATATACCTTTATACTCATAAATAAATAAATACAATCTTAATTTCTTTATAATATAGTTATAATAAGAATTGTATTTTATAAAAAAATAAAAATATATTTCTTTAAAAAAATTATATATATATAAAATAATAGTTTTGATTCTAAATGCTAAACTATAGGTTGTATGAGATTATCTAATTAGTTTTTCCAATATTGTATTTTTTGTTAAGAAATAGCAAATCCTTAAAATCGATTTGATTGAGAGTATTAGATTTGAATGAGTATATAACAATGCAATTGTTATGTTTTATAATTGTTTTAGTAAATATAAGTATTTTTATAATTTTTATGTTTTCTTTATTTAATATTTGAGTTAAATAATTTCTTTTTATTTTAAAATTCTATCAAAATACATAAAACTAAAAAATTAATTTTTTTTAAAAAAAAAAATTAATTATAATATAGAAATATTATTAAAAATATATTATAAAAATTCAATTTATAACTTAATACTAAATATTAAAGAAATTATAAACATATTTATTTCTTTTTATTTTATTTTTAATAAATATTAATTTATTATTATTCTGAATATAAAAAAAAATAAAAATTTGTTTATTTAATGATTTAAAAAAAAATTTATACAATCATTTATATAAAAATTATAAATCTAAATTTTTATATTATATATACAAATAAAAATACTTAAAATATAAATATTTCTTTTTTATTTATGTAAATATAAACAAAATAATAATAATAAATATCTTTAAAAATTAATTATAAAAAAATATATATTTAAAAAATTTATAATATAATAATATAAATAAAATAAAAAATTTAGTTCAATTAATTTTAAAATTTTTTCTAAAATTAATAGTTATTTTTACATTCAGAATTAATTTTATTAAGGAATTCACAAACAATTATTAGATTTAGAATTATTTTCAAAATTAGATAAATTATTACATTAGATATTAGATTAAATATTATATTAAAGATTATTTTAAATATTATATTAGAGATTATTAGGTTAATTTCTATATTATAAATAAGTTTATATATTAGTTTAAAGATTAGGTTAAATATTATTTTAAAGATTAGGCTAAAAAAGATTATTGTAAAATGAAATATTTTAATATTGATATGGAGGCTATTAAATTAAAAATTACTAACCACCAAAGCAATTTAAAAAATTTAAATTTTATATTCTTTAATAGTTATTATAACCCTAAAAATTAAAATTCCCATAATTTTATAAATAATTTTTATTATCATTTATACTTATTTCTTACTATTATTATGAAACTGACTATTATTATGAAACTGAATATTATTATGAAACAGACTATTATTATTATGATAAAGGCTACTATTATTCATTTAAAACTTAAGGCAATTATTTTTGATTATTGAAATTATTTTCTTAACAATAAATTTCATGATTTTAATTATTATTATTATCAATAAATTCATTTTTATATTTAGATGTTTTTTCATTTAATTATTATATTTCTTTTTAATAATTTTATTAATCTGTTTCAATTTTAATTTAAGGTAAATCTTATTTTTTCTATTAAAGTTTCATAAAATTAAAATCATTTTAGCCATCTTAAATAAGATTAGGCTTTATTTTATAATAAAACCGATTTTTTATCATACTTTCTGTTCTTCCTTTAAAAATTTTCTACATATTTTTCCATTTATTACCATGCCCCAAATAATTCAAAAGTAATAACTCATCCTCCTATTCAGTCCATTTATTTGAATTTTAGCTTTTACAAAGTTTATTTATATACCTATTTCTCACTTGTTTACTGCTTCTTCCTTTGAAAATTTGGGAAATATACGACCAGTTATTTCCATATTTTTCGACCATTTAAATTAATTTTTAGTCCTATTCTAAAGTAAATGTAACTTTGCGATTAATTATTTTATTTTTTATTTTTTAATATCTTTATAAGCATTGCATGTATGATTTGTTTATTCCTTGTGATTAAGCTATTTTATTGAAATCACCTTTATGTTATTAATGTAATAAAATTAATAGATTATCTTCTTCTGGAGTCCAATAGCTATATTTGATACACTATTAGGTATAATCTATTTCTAAAACCTTAATATATTTATTATTTTATTAAGAATTGTATATAATTTTTGCTTTTTTATTTACATTTTGATTCATAATTACTTTTTTATGTTTCTATTTTTTTTTTATTTTATTATCTCATTTATTAAATTATTTCAAAATTATTTTTTGATGCACTTAAAAAATAGAAATAATATAGACATTAAAAAAAATTATGGTTATAAAATAAATATAGATATTTAAAACAATATAGATAAAAAATATTATAAAAATAAAATACATGGATTATTAATAATGCTTTTTAAAAAAATTAAAATAAATCGTATATAAATTTATAATATTTATTTCTAAGATTATTTTTATGAAAATTATTATAAATAAAATAAATTTATAATTTTTCTTTCATTTTATAAATATATACTTTTTTTATAAAAAATAAAAAATACCAAAGTCTAAAATTATAATTTAATTTTATCTATAATCCAATTTAAGAAATATTATTTGGTTTAAAAATATATTCATGAATTACTTATATATTATAACATTACATAGTTTCGATTAAGTATGAATTTTACCTTCTAATAATTTTTTTTTTAAATAAATGAATATATTTTATAATAAAATTATTTCATATAACATTAATATCAATAAATTTATATTAATAAAAATATATTCATTTTATTATTTTATATTTTTAAAAATTAAACACAATTTAAATTTATTTAAATAACTAGTATTAACAAAACTATTTTTTAAATTAATTTTATTTTTTAATAATATATAAAAACATTTGAGGTAATAAAAATTATTATAATAAAATTATAAATTATAAAAATTATAATTATATAATAGCAAAAATATAATTAAAATAAAAAAAAACAAATATATATATATATATAAATATTTATTTAGTTTTATAAAATATATATATATATATAATAATAGATATAAAATTAATAATTTAATATATTTATTAGATTATAAATTCTTAATATTTTTAATAATATATTTTTTGATATTTTAGTACTTTTTTAAAAATATATTTATAAAATAGATATTTTTAAAATTATGATCTTAGTTATAAATTATATATATAAATATATATTATTTATTAAATATTCATTATAATTAAATCTATTTAATTTCTTTTTATTTTTATTTTTAATAGAAATTCTTCAGAATAATTTATTATTATTATTTTTTTATACATATATAATGATTATCAAATTTAATATAAATGTAAAAATTATTTTTTATAAATTGTTCTAATTAGTTTTTTTATTTTATATTCATAAAATATTTAATTAATATAATATAGTAAAATATAAGAATAAAAAATATATGAATAAATATATCTATTAATTTAGAAAATATAATATTATTTAATAATATGCATTCATAAAATAAAACTAAAACTAAAAATTATCATAATCGTTGTTAATTATTTTATTTTAAAATATATATTCAATGATTTAATAATAAATTTTATTTATAATTATTATTTTTTAATTATATTTTTGAATTATAATTATTTTTGAATAATAATTATTCATTGTAAAAGTTTCAAATATGTAGAAATTATTATTATTTAAATAATTAATTTAAAATTTCTAATATTTATTTTTTATTGATATATTAAAATATTGAAATTATTGTAAATATTTAATAATCCTAAATATTTTTTAAATAATATTTGATTTCTTTTAAATCAACTAATATATTATATTTATTAAAAAAATAAAATTTATATATAGATAAAAACACTAATAGCTTTTCACAAGTTCTATATTTATGAATTTAAATATATAAATTTAATATTTTATATTAAATTACAAAAAATATATATTTATTCAGTTTTTTTTTATTTATTAAGCAAATTTAAGAAAATTAATTAAAAAAAAAAAAAAAATAAA
>NW_004087274.1:0-10193 GCF_000220395.1 Ichthyophthirius multifiliis
TAAATATAAATAAAAAAATTTATATAAATTTATTTTTTTGTTATAAATAAACATTTTTATTATAAAATAATAAATTACTTTGAATATTTTATTATTTTATTTATAGAAACATTTATATATTTTTTTTAAATTAAGAATAAAATTGTTTTTTTTTGTTTGAATATAATGTTTTTTTTTATATATATAATGTATTTTATTTATAATATTTTTATATTTTTATTAAAAATTAAAATCAGATTTTTTTTTTAACTAAAGAGTTTTTTTACGCATTTTTAGCTCTTTCTTCATTTAATTTTTATTGAATTTATTTTTGTTTATTTGTCATTTTTTATTCCAATATAGAAAATTTATCGACTAAATCCTTTATTTATTATTAAAATTCTAATTAGCTTTTCTTTAAAAAAGATAAATTTGAACTTTTCATCTATTCGCATTCATTTTTTAACTAAGAAACTTAATTTTTACATAAATTTTATATTAAAAATGCTTTATTTTTCCAAAAGACTATCTTATTTAAGAAATTTAATAACCTTTTTTCGAAATTTAGATCTAAATTTTTATTTTTTTCATATATAAAATTATTTTTTTCATTTTAAAAATTGTTTTTTTCATTAATTTATTTTTTTAGTATTTTATTTTATAGATAAAATTTTAAATTTTCGTCTTTTAATCTTTATATTTCATTTTATTCAATATTTATATTTTCTTCTTTTTCTAATAAATAATTTAATTCTTTTATTTATTCTTAAAATTCTTGCTTTATTTCTTAATATATTCGATTTTCTAATTCTTCCGTTTTTTCTTAGAATAAGGCTTTTTCCTTACCCAATTCTTGGTTTTGGCTTTTGAGTATAAAAAGTTAATTTTCTAATTAAAATATTCTGTTTTTTAATTCATTTGGGGTATATATTTATCTATTAATTCTCATTTATTCACATTCTTGTTTATAAAAAAGCATTTCTTATTAAATTTACTCGTTTAGAACTTATTATTATGTTATTTTATTCTTTAAATAGGTTTCTGAATTAATCAAAATTTATATTTGTCTTTAAAGAGCTTCGAAAATTTAATTTTATTAATAACATTTTTTTAATTTTTAATTATTTCGAAATTTATTTAAGGGTTAATTTATTAATTTGCTTAAAAGTTTATTTAATCTATATTTTATTGAAAAGTTTCTATATGGGAGCTTTATTTTTAAATATTTTCTATTTATAAATTTTTAGAAGAAAAATCTATATAAGAATTGTTTTGTTTTTCAATATAGGAATTCTGATTTTAAATACATATATGAGAATTCTAGTTTTAAATATCAATTTGGGAATTGTAGTTTGAGATATCTATATGGGAATTCTAATTTTATATATCTATATAGGAGTTTTTTTATTGATAATTTTCTATATATGGGTTCTTTAGTTAATAATTTTCTAAAGATAAGTTTTTCTATTATATATTATTTTCATTTTAAGAAATATTTTATTGATGATTTTCTTTTAAAAATTTTTATATTTAAATATTTTTAAATTCAGCTTTTTACTAATTTTATATATAAGTAGAATTCGGATCTATGTTTTCATTAAATAAATATTCTTTTTCATATTTTTATAAGAATTTTTCTCTTTCTTATTTTTTTTAGAAATATAATTAATCAAATAATTAATCGTCCATATTTTATATATATTTATTTTTAAAATTTTATTATTATATAGATAAATATTTATTTATATATATATATATATCTATATATATATATATATATATATATATATATTGATTTATTTATTATAATAAAATATTTTTTACAATACTTTTATATAAATATTTAAAATAAAAGATGTTAAATTAGTAATATAATAATAAAGATGATTTTAAATAAATTTTCAGAAATTAATAAGAAAGGTATATAAATGAATTATTTTTTTATTTTTTATTTTTAGTATTAAGATTTTAAAATAAACTTCAAATGAAATTTAATATCTTAATAAAATAAGTTAAAATAAATTTAAAAATGTAAAAGAAACTTATTCTTAACAATTAAAGAATTTCGATAAAATAAAAAAAGATTTAGATATTTTACATAAAACTATATTTAAGATTGTTTATTGTGAAGAATAAATAAATAAATTATTAGAAAAAAATAACTAATAATAAAATTCAATTAATGAAGAAACAAAAGAATAATATTAATGAGATAATATATATATATATATATATATATATATATATATATATATATATATATATAAATATATATTTATATTTTTTTAATTTTTTTCTTTTTTATTTAGATTTATTACATTTTAATAAAATAATAAAAAATAAATTATAATTTTATATTATTCAATATTATCTATTTTTTTATCATTAATAAAATATAAAATATTTCATTAAATTTTTAATATTCAAAAAATGTATAATTTGCATTAAATAAAAGTAGTAATTTTTTATTAATATAATGGTTCTTAATATTCCGGTTCTTAACTATAAAAAGACTAATAAATAAATACTGTCGAAAAGCACATATTAAGCGCTTTAGGTAAATCTAATTTAATCGGCAATACAAAATTCAAAAATTATTAAAAAAAGCTTGAATGGGGAAGAGGTGCTAGAACAGATAAAGGAGTGCATGCATTAGCGAATGGAATAAATTTAAAATTATTTATCGCTTTAGAATATTTAGATAATGACAAAAAGCTAAACAAAGAATTAATAATAAATAAGATGAACTCTAATTTACCTGGGGATATTTAAGTTTTTTCAATAAAAGAAGTTTTTTAAAAATTCGATATCAGGGCTTTTTGTAAATATAGGGTTTATGAGTATATAATGCCTCTTTTGTTTACAAAGGAAAAACTCTGAAATTAATAATGATAATGATTTAATTAAAAGAATAAAGGAAATCGCAATTAAATTTATAGGAACACATAATTATCATAATTATACAAGAAAAATGAAACCGAAAGAACCTTAATGTCAGAGGAATATTAAAAATATAGAAGTCGATTTTTTAGAAAAAAATACTAAAAAATATATAAAATTTGTAATATAAGGATAATCTTTTATATATCATTAAATTAGAAAAATGATAGGTATAATAGTTATGATGATATATAAAAATTTACCTGATTCATTTATTGAAACTAGTTTTTGTCATAATGTAATACATATATGGCTAACACCGTCTAATGGACTTTTTTTAAATAGAATGGTATTCGAAAGTTATAATAATATTCGTGATATACCGGAAAAAATCTGTTTTGATGAGAATGAAGAAAAGAAGATTTTAGAATTCAGAGAAAAACTACTAGATGGGATTTTGACAGAAAAATAGTTTGATCAAGTGTATTAAGAATGGATTTAAGATGTGAGTAATGATAAATATTCAATAGAAGATGATTGTGGGTCTATACATGGAGATTATTGAAAAATATAATATATATATATATATATATATATATTTTATTTTTCGAAATATATAAATAAATTATAAGAACCGAAATATATTTTTCAAATTTATAAAACAAAACAAAACAAAAAGATTTTTTTTTATATAAAATAAAAAATAATAATAAAAATATTTAAAAAGAAAAATAAAAAAATGGGTGACTTTTCATTAACAACCTTTACATCAAGTGGAAAATTAAACTAAATTGAATACGCTTAAAAAGCAGTAGATAATGGAGACACAGCATTAGGTTAATTTTTTATAAATAAATATATATATATATATATATAATATATATATATAATTATATATATTTATATATATATATATATATATTTATCTTTATATTTATATATTTTTATTATTAGGAATAAAAGCAAAAGATGGAGTAGTTATTGCCGTTGAGAAAAAATTATCATCAATCTTAGTAGATGAAAATAGTTATTAAAAAATATAGAATTTAGGCGAACATGTAGGTGTTACATATTCAGGTTTAGGTCCCGATTTTCGAGTTTTGAATTAAAAGGCAAGAAAAACAGTACAGTAATATTGGCTTTAATACCGAGAAAATATTTTCGTGACTTCCTTATGTAGATAAACAGCCTCTACTGTTTAAGAATATACACAATCAGGAGGTGTAAGACCTTTTGGAGTTTCATTATTAGTCGCTGGGTATGATTCAGATGGACCTCATTTATATTAAGTAGATCCTTCAGGAGCTTATTATGGGTGGAAGGCTACTGCTATAGGAAAAAATATGAAAAACGCAAAAACATTTTTGGAAAAAAGATATTCGCCAGAAATGGGTATTGAAGATGCAATACATACTGCTCTTTTGACACTAAAAGAAGGATATTAAGGATCTATGAATGCTAGCAATATTGAAGTTGGTGTAGTAAAAAGTGATGGTAAATTTAAAGTACTTAGTGTAGAGTAAATTAAAGATTATTTAGAAGAAGTCGAGTGATTAAATATAAATAAAAATAAATATAAATATATATATATATATATATATATATATATATATTTATTTATATGCTTTTTTTTTTATAATAATAATAAATTCTTAATTATTATATATTTTTTTTTTCCTTCTTATAAATTTTCCATTTTTTTTTTTAAAAAAAAATTAACTTTTAAAATAAAATTATAATAGAATGTGAAATAAATAAAAATATGAATCCAATATTTATGCCATATTATAAAATTTTTAAAAAATAAGAAATTATAAATGAAGATTTTAATTATAAAATATAAAATAATCAATAATAAGTTGAAAATTCTCAAAAATAATTATAGATTTGTTAAAAAGTGAAAAATAATAAAAAGTATATAAAAAATTTGTAACACTCAATTGAAAATAATGAAAATTCTGAATAAAATATCTATAAAGATGAAAATATATATTAAAGTGAAAATTCTGAATAAAAAGATAAAAAAGTTGTTTTTTCTGATTTTTCAGATGAAACAGATAGCTCAGAGACTGATTCTTCATAAAATTATTAAAAGAAATATATTTTATAAATGGAAAATTATTTAGATTTATCAAAAGACGAAATTCCGGAAGGGAAAATAATTAAACTTTTAAGTACGAAATTAAAGTTTAAGAATTTTTTAACAAAGGCTATTTTTTTCTCAACGGCCGATTTAAATATAGTAAAGAAGTTTAATATCGGGAGCTTAGTTAAAAAATTTAATCTTGAAAAATAACAACTTTTGGATAAAGTTTAGGCTATTTTAAATAGAAAAAATAAAGAAATTATTTATTTTACAAGCTGGATTGAATTAAAATAAGGAAAAAAAACAAATAACTATTAGAAAGCCTAATAGTTTATTAACAGGCATGTAAAACAGTTGGAATAGAAAGATAAAATAAGATTTATGTAAATTTTTTGACTGAAAATTAATTAAAAATATTATAAATATAAATAAATGTAAAATCTTTTTATTAATTATAATCAAAAAATATGATTTTTTGTATATTTTTAATGAAAAAAGACTATTAATAAGCTAATAATAAAATTTAATTTGTGAATTGTTATTAATAATAATAAAATAAAAGAGACAAAAATTAAAATTAATAAATAATAAAAAGTCAAACAATAACAGAATGAAAAATTCAATAAAGAATATATGTATATATTATATATATATATATATTTATATAATTATATAATATAATTTAATACATTTATTCATTTAAGTATTATTAATTCTAATATTTTTATTATTTCTTTAAAAGAAGGTCTTTTTTACGGTTCTTTATCCTTTTAAATTTATTAATTATATATTAAATATAATTATTACCCAACATCTTTTCATCAAATTAGCTAATGTTTCTGGCGTTTTTTTTGGTATACTAGGTCTTAAGTCATTTTAAATAACTTCTATTGATACAGTTTATCCTGATTTATCTTATATATATATATATTTATATTAATTATTCATGTATATAAATACTATATATATTTATAATACTTCTATAAGGAGGTTCTCTGGATGCTATTTCCCATAAAATAATACCATAACTAAAAACATCTGCTTTTTCAGTATATGAATTACTAGAAATAACTTCTGGAGCCATCCATTAATATGTTCCTATTTTATTAGACATATAATTATCAATTGCTTTAGTCCAACCGAAATCTGCTAATTTACACCTCAAATTTTCATCTAGTAGTATATTTAAAGATTTTAAGTCTCTATGTATAATAGGAGGAGTACATTAATGCAAATAATGAACGCCTCTTGCAGTATCTAGTGCTAGTTTCCTTTTATCTTCCCAAGAGAGACTAATTTCTGGAGTTTATAATAAATTCCATAGACTACCTCTTTAACATAACTCAAGAATAATACAGAAATTAGGAGGCTTAGTACATGCTCCTAAAAACATGACTATATTAGGGTGTCTTAAAGCCTCCATGGCATGGCATTCGGAGAGAAAATCTCTTATTATAGTTTCATTTATTTAATCTATTTTAAATTTTTTGACAGCAACTGTACATTCACGCCATTTTGCTCTGTATATTATACCATAGCCACCTTCATTTATCTGTTTTTCAAGGTGGATTTCATTGAAGTCTATTTCGAGGTTGGAATTGAAGGTTCGGAAAGAGATTTATTTAGGGAAAAATTATTCAATGTATTTTATATCGAATTTATTATTGTCGGGTATTTCGGATTTCAAAAGAAGATATTTTTAAAGATCTTTTAGTTGTTTTTGGTATTCATTTTCTTTTTATTTGTAGATTTTTTATTGTTTATCTTGACTTTTTTATAGGTTTTGGTTTATTTTTTTTAAATTTTCAATCTCTTTTTACAGTTCGCTAAGTTTTTTATAATTATCAGGTAGAAAAATATCTTCTTCGTCATCGGATTTTTATTAGAAAATTTCTAGTTAATTTTTTAAGTTTTTATTAGATAATATTAATGTATGATAAGAACCACATTCAACCTAAATTAAAAATATTATAAATATAAATATAAATATATTTATATATATATATATATATATATATATATATATATATATATATTTATAATTATATATATTTATACATTTTTTTATATATACTTTTAAATTATAATTATTATTTTCTTGTTAGATATTTTATATTTAATAGGGTTAAGTTATTATTTTTTTTTTACTATTTTTTCCTGTTATTTAGTAATAAGTATTAGAACCCCATCCATATATGCTTTTATTATCTATAGATATAACTATACAGTGATTTTTTCCAGTTTGAATCTAACCTATAGAGGGAAGATTGTTTATTTTTTTTGGATATTCATAAAATATGTTTAGGTTTTCGTTACAGAGTTGGCCGTCTATATTTTCTCCCAAGCAATAAACATCTCCTTTAGATGAAAGTAGCAAACTTAAGCAATCTCCGGCTTTTACATCAACTATAGTATCCTATTAAGTATCTAATTCAGTGATATTTTAGAATATTAGACCTTCATGGACACCAGCAACGCCCCAAATGTAAGCTTTTTAACCTATAACACATAAAGTATGGGTTAATCCACATGAAATATTTTTGATTTATTACTTATTGGGCATTTATATTTAACTAAATTCGCATTAAGTTACATTATTAGCATGACCTAAAGCATATGTTTCACCATATCCAGTTGAAAAAAGCCTGTTTTTATTAGATAAAGCAATCGTATGTAAAGTTCCGCATTATATTTATGTAATATACTCATCATTTTCTAATAAAATATTAGTCAAAATATCACTTCCACCATAATCTGAGTTTTTTAAATTTTAAGAGGATAATTATTTTATTTTATTTAATTAATCAATTGTATTATCTTTTGATTAATTATTTAAGTTTTCTACTAAAATATCTTCAAAATTATTATGTGCGTTTCTTTTTTAATTACCATATGGTAATAATGAATATATTAAAATAGGACTATCTTAATTATCATATGAGCCTATTCCTAATTATCCTTTTAGATTTAAACCCCAACTATAAACTTACCCTTTATCTATAAATATAAATATATATATACAAATACACATATATAAATATTTTAAAAGGATATGTTTATTTATTTTATATATATATATATATATATATTTATATAAATATATATATCTATATAAATATATTATAATACATAATTTTAATTTTTTATACTTGATATAGCGAATGTATGATCTGATCCACATGATATTTATATAATTTTTATATCTTTTAATTGCTTTTTTTTTTTTATTTATTTATTTATTAGAAAGTTTTTTACAATTAATAAAGTTGGTTTATATATTATATTTGTATTTTATATTCCTAATTAACCGTATTTATTTGAGCCACAAGCTTGTACTTGATTTTTAGCTTTTATTAATATATATATAAAAATATGAATTATATTTATATTATAAATATAAATAATTAAATATAAATAAATAAATATTTGTATATATATATTTATAATTTTTACAATTTAACAATATTGTATGTGTTTCACCTGCACTCACATTTAAAATTCCATTTCCAAAATATCTATATAATATATATATATGTATATATATATTATATTATATTTTTTAAACTAAATGCATTATTATGCAGAAACTGAAAGTTATCCATAATTTGAGCATCCCCAACCTAATAAATACTTCTATTCTTATTTTTCTAAATTATATTATGTGTTTAATCCACTTTGACTTCTGGAAAGAATATTTATTTCTCGAATAGGAGATTTGGAGGTGTCAGTATTTATTCTGTAAGATTATTGATATTTTTTAATTTATTAATAATTAATATTTTTTATTATATGTTTTTGTATGTTTTCTTAGTTTATTTCTGTGTATTATTATTTCATATTTTTTTTAGTTTATTAATAAAAATAATTTTTTTTTTTTTAAAAAAAAAAAAAAAATTTAGTTGATTTTTTTTTCAAAAAGTTTTTTTTTATAAATGTATATTTGATTTTATTTTTTTAATAAAAAATTTTTAAATATTTATTTGCGAAAATAAAATGATTTAATCAAGTTTATATTTATTACTAGATATTTTTTATTATATATAATTTTAAATCAAATATATATATAATTTTAAAAATAAAATTATTAAATTTTATTTTTTAAAATAAAATAAACTAAAGTTTTAAAATATAATAAATCTTTATATTCTATTTCAAAAATAAATATAATAATATATTAAAAAGTATAAAGTTATTTTAAAAATCTTTATGTATTTATTTGTAAAAATAAATTAAAATTAATTAAATAAAAAAATGATTAATTCAAAAAATATTTTGAAATAAAATTAAAATAAATTAATATTAATATTTTTATATTAATATATTAATTAAACAAAATAATATTTAATTCATTCACAACAATTATCTTTCTTTTTTAAATAAATAAAAATTATAACAATAAATATATATATATATATATATATATATATATATTTATATTATTTACTTGATTTTTATTTATTTATTCCTAATTTATTCTACATAAACAATAATTACATTTTTAATTTAATTTTTTTTAAATTTATTCCCTATTTTTCATTCTATATTTAGAATGTAATATGTCATAATTATAATTTCCTTAATTTAAAAATTAATTTTAATCTTTAATTTTAAAAACTGATTTAATATAAGGTAAAGAAATTTTTTGTGCTCTAAAATATTCTTTAGATTCAGATTCATTTTTTTTTGAAAAGAATTCAATAATGAATTTTTATTAGAAGTCTTTATATATGTTTATTTAGAAGATTATTCATTATCTTTTTTTAAAAGATTTTATATTCTTTTAGAAAAATGATAAGCATTTATTTTATTTTAATTTTATATCCCTTTATTTAATTAAATTAATGATTATGAATAACTTAATTGATTTTATTCTTTTTATTATTAATTATTATTTAATTTTCTTTATTGATTTTAAGATTATTAACTTAAATTTTTATTATTATAAAGTATATCGTATTAAAAACTTTAATATATTTATATAAATTTATAAATAATATTACTTTTCTGTTTATTTAAATTATGGTTTAAATAAAATTATATTCATTTTATTTTTATAATTTCCTTTTTTATTAGAAAAAAATAAAATTTAATAATTTATTATTTATTTTAAAAATTGTTAAAAAAAAATTTAAAAGATTATTTTAGTGTTTAAAATATAACTTATTTTATATTTATTGCTTTTTTAAAAAAATTAAATGTTAATTGATAATGGTTGTAATAATTGGTTTACTTTTAGTACTTTGTAATT
>NW_004087271.1:0-4163 GCF_000220395.1 Ichthyophthirius multifiliis
TTAATTAATTTTTAATAATTTAATTTTTTTTTTTTTATTTTATATATATATATATATAAATATATAGTTTATAATTTTTTTTATATATAATTTACATTAATTTTATTTATAAAAAAATATATTTATTTGATTAATAATTGCTTAACTAATTAATTATATTCATAATTTTTTTTTAAAATATATATGAATTTATTATTGATTTTAAATTTCTTTTTCATTATAATTCTTTTTTAATTATAAATAATATAATTTTCATTATAAGCTTAGAATAAATATTAAAAATGCTTATAGAAATTAAAAAATTAAAATAATATCTTAAAAAAATAAAAAGATATATATAATTTAAAATTTATATGTAATAGAATATAGTACATTAAAATATAAAATTTGAAATAAATCTTAATGAAAAATTATTAAAAACAAGCAAGTTTATTTAGAAATAATAAAAATTGATTGTTTTTTATTATTAAAATTAAGTTTGTTTGAAAAATAAATAAATTAAGGTTATTCTCTTAATAAACCTGTAAATAAATAAGATATTAATTTATTTAAAATATTTAATAAAAATTTAAAAAATAAAAAATAAAAATAGTTCTTTCCTTTATAGCATAAACTCTTAATATTTTAATTTTAATTAAAACAAATTAAATTTCATTTACAATTTAACTTATTAAAGGTTAATAATAGATATTATTAATTAAATATGTTAATATTTAATATTCTTTAAAGAAAAATATTCCTTTTATATATTAGAAATAAATAATTTTGTTAAAGACAAATAATTTAATGTTAATAAATATGTAGTTGGTATAAAATTATAAAAATGAAAAAAAAATCAATTTTTAAATAATGATAAATTCAAAAATGCTTTTTATTTTCAAAAATTTTAATAACTGATGTTTAATATTGTAATATAATAATAACATATTTTTATTAATAAAAAATTATAAAGCTTTATTAATAAAATAGATTAGATAAAACATAAAGCGAAAAAAAAAAAAAAAATATTATAGTAAAGTGTATTTTCTTATTTTAAATATGAACAAATTTTATATTTAATATATTTAAGGAATATCAAAACACTAATTATAAATAAAAATAATTTTATCATTTTAATTTATGTATTTTTTTTTTAAAAAATAATAATTTAGATTTAATATGATTTTTATGATTATTTTTATATTTAATTTAATTTAATTTAATTTTATCTAAAATTTTTATAAATATTTCTTTTGATTTTGATGATTTTATTTTACTATTAATATAAAAAATCATAAGTTGAGTTTTAGTAGTCCTATTAAAAATAAAAATAAAATCATAAAAAAATTAAATGTAAATATTAAAATATAACTATATTAATTTTGCCTTAAAAATTATATATGTGAACTAAATTCATGTATATCATAAATAATAAACATTAAAATTAATATAAAACAAATTATAACAAAATAAAAAATAAAATAATAAAAAATAAATTATATTAATTTAAATTAAAATTAAAATTTATAATTTATTTTTTCAAATTAAATGCTTTTTTATTTTGTTTTATTTGCATAATTCTTTAATTTTAATTTAACTTACGATTATAATGCTTCTTGTAAAATAAAAAACTAATCACAATCTAATTAATTATGTTCTCCTACAAAACTTGAATTTGTAGATAAATCCTTATCAATACTTTAAGGTTCTATTTCTTAATAATTAATAGATTAATTTAGCAAATTCGAAAAATGTGTAAAAGAATGTGAGATAGATTTTGTTATAGAAATGAATGATAATAGATTGCCTTATCTATTTGATTTATATGTTTATTATTAAAACCAATAAAAAGTTAAAATTAAATAAGGTTGTTTAAATATAAAAAACAATTAATTTAAAGACAAAAATAATTTAAGTAATGTAAATAGTTTTATTTATTAAGGTTATATTGAAAACAATAGCGTTAATTTTAAATTTAAAAATAATTCTGATGCTAATAAACTAGCAATAAATAAAATATTCCTAACATTATATTTATGCATTATAAATTGCAAAAAATGCACAACATTTAGTGATTGCTAAGAATGTTCTCCATCATATTTTATCTCCAATAATCCTGATGGGACTGTTTATTGTGCTTCAATTGTAACAGGTTGCTCTAGTTATAATTTTGGGTATTGTGATTCTTGCGTTTATTCTTAATATTTTAATGTTAAATAAAATTAATGCATCAATTATAAAGATATAATTTCAAAAGCTTAATTTAATCAAAATTTTAAAAACTTAATAATTAAACTTGGATAGCCAAAAGAACCATTAGAATTTAAACTAAATATAAATAATCCGAATCTTTAAACTTAAAAGCAATAAGAAGAATTTACTTTTTAATTATGTTAAGAACTTTTTATTTTAGATAAACTTTAAGGAGATATTTCTTGTTCTTTCAATGATAATACAATAACAATAAAACTAGATCCTTTGAAGTGTACAATAAATAAAGGAGATTTAATAGAAATGTAACCTCAAAAATTATAAATAATCTACGAATCAGATAAGGTTACAAACTTCTTAATAAAAGTTTCAAAAATAATAGAATATAGTTTAAATCCATTAAAGGCTGAGGCAACAATAGTTTTGACAGAAAAAATATATAGATACTAAGAAGGAAAAATTTAAATTACTGAAGTTAAAAATATAGGAAATAAACCATTTAAAACAATCACATGGTCTTTATAATCATGCACACTTTTAAATAAAGATGAAATAAATTAGTTTAATAATGAAATTATTTAAGGATAATAAAATAGTATAACTTTAAAATTATCACCTTTTACTTTATTAGAAGGAGCCGAATATAAATTTAATATTGTTGCCGTTTCATATTTTGAATAAGTATATACTACTAATGCAATTATAAGGGTTAATCCTAAATATAATATTTAGTTACAAGTATAATATGGATCAAATAAAATTTATAGATACTAAAAAGTCAAGATATAGATGAATTTCATTACTTTGAAGTATGTATAAGGTATAGGCTTTAGTAATAGATTAGATGATATGTATGAAATTTAAATTGAGCAAATTAATAATTTGGATTAAGATTTGGGTATAAAATAATAACTAAAACTCAAACAAAATAACTTTTATTTTTCTATAAAGGCTTTTAAGGTTAAAGTAAATAATAATTATCAAATAAAAATCACAGTTAAATCAATTAATTTTAAAGCTCCTAATGCTGAATAAATATTAGATCTTTAAGTATAAAAAAGTGATTTAACTGTTTAAATTTAAGGAGGAAATAGGGTTTAATCTTTTTCCTAAGCTACTGTTTTAGAAGGATTTATAAATGATAGAGATTTAAATGAATAAGAATAGTAAATAGCAATAAAAGACAATTTTGGAGCAACAATAGAATGGCAATGCGTAAATTTAAGTGACAGCGATTAGGATAAATAATGTAGAGATTATAAGGATGATATTATTTAATTTTAATAAACTACTACAATCAGAATTGAAAAAAAAGTTCTAAATCCTTATTCTATTTATAAATTTATTTTCGAAGCCAAAAAAGGGATAAAAGTTTATTCATATAATGTGGTAATCTAAGTATTAGAGTATGATATTCCTCCTTTAAAAGTTATTACATCCATTAAAGATTTATAGAAAAACTTAAACTTAAATGATTAAATTTATATTAAATTATAATATGATGGAACATAATAAAATATAGACAATATTTTTTTTAGCGGTGTATTTTTATATAAAAATGATGCAAAAAATACAGTAAAGTTTGCTTTTAATTAAGTTAGACTTAAAATTTGGAATTATTTTGTTGATTTTTCATCTGAAAATGATAATTAATTATAATTAAGACTTTCTGTTTCCGATCCTATGTTTATAATGCCTGCTTTATTAACTTATAATTTATTTGTAAATATTGGTCCCTAGAATTGCTAAATTATAGATAATGTGAATAATTTTGAAGGAGAAAGTTTAAAAACAAAATTTAATTTTGTTATTAATAATTGTGCAGATAAAGATCTTCCTCTTTCTTATTCTTTTTATTTTTACGATAATCAAGATACATATTAAAAGAAATTTTAAATGGATTGTAATTTAAAGATATTATTAATAGAAGCTATAGAAATAATATTTATGAGCTATATGCCTTATGGAGCAGG
>NW_004087271.1:4184-47523 GCF_000220395.1 Ichthyophthirius multifiliis
GATAAAGATAATAAATAAACAAAAGAATAATAATATCCTACTAAATTTAATAATAAATTTAATTTTAGTTAACCTTTAGAAAATACAAACAAAATGTAGTGTATATCATTTGTGAAAAATAAATGGACAAACAATTTTTGTTAAAAATATTTAGAAAAACTAAGTATAAAACTGTCAAATAAATTTCCTGTATATGTGATTCTTAAGGTAAATAAACTCTTGTAAATGATATAAAAGGAATATTTACTGAAAATGAAAATTTATTAAGTATTTTTTCTGATAAAGGAATTTAAAAAATATAAAATTTACATAATTGGTATGAATATTCTTCTATTTGGATTTCTGGTGCACTATTTTTAGTTTATGTTTTTCTATATTTTAAATTAAAATAAATAGATAAATTAGAAAATGATAATTTTAAGTAAAGTTCGATAAAAAAAAATTAATTAACTGAAATTTTATTTTCGCAAGAATAAAACTAAAAGAAGAAAAGCTAATAAATATCTAATATTATAAGCTTTTATCAAATAAAAGAATAAAGTATTAATATATTAATTTATTTATTTATTCTTAGTATTTTATAATTTTTTTTTTTAAAAAAAAAGAATTACTAGATGATTTAAACATTGTAAAAAATTAGTAAGTTTATCAAAATAGAATTATTTCCCCACTTAATAAATTATAATATTATTCTAAATATGATAAAAGTATAAATTAAAATAACGATTTTAATTTTATTAATTAAAATGCGTAGAAAATGTAGAAAATGTAGAAAATGTGGAGAATTTTGAAAACGAAAAACAATATGACTTAAAATAAATGAATAAGAAATAGAATAATATAATATTGAATAAGAAAATAATTAAAGATAAAATGAAATTAAAAATAGTTAACGATAAATTGTTACTGCAAATAAAATAACATAAGGAATAAAAATTATAAATGATGTAAATTAAAATAATAAAATATCAAGAAGAATAAATTAAAATAAATAACGAAAATCATAAAATAAATTATAATTATTCATATAAAATGATAAAAAAGAAAATGATTATAAATAAAATGATTTAGATATTATAAATAAATATTATGGAATGTAAAGCAATTAAAATAAATTAAACATATAAGTATATCCTAAATAATCGAGATCATCAAAAATTTATTGTATTAATAATATAGTAAAGGGTAATTTTTTGATTATTATATATAAATATATATATGTATATAAATATTTATATATATATATGTATATATAATTTTTTTTTTTTAATTTTATTTTTATATAATTTTTATTTATAATAATAGAAAACAATGATTAAAATATTATTTAAAAATATGATTATAATTATTTTTAAGATTAACTTTATTTTTTTTATAATTAAATATAGTAAAATAAAATTACCTTTTTTTTTAGAATGCATGGATTTTTAGAAATGTTTACTTTATTTGATTAAAATTTAAGCCGTATCACAAGATTAAGTCTTTTTTATTTTAAATTATTATTTTCAATGGTTGTGAATTGTGTTTTTACTTTAGATTACAATATTCATTAGAAAATATTTCTTAACTTTTCTTTAGCAATTGTGTCAAATATTATTAATAAAGTAATAGGTATAACATTTTAATCTGAAAAAAAAATTATCAAAATATTTGGACTATTTTTTTTAATTGGAATCATATCGTTTTTATATTATTCTTTATTAGTATCTATTTCTTCAAATAATTCTAAATCTTCTAATTAATGGTTGCTTTTTTATTCATTAGGTATTTTTTTTGACACATTTTTAATTGGTTTTAGTTTATCGGCATTAAGATATTATGTTTTGATTAACTCTTTAAATATTTCTAATTTAAATAGAAACATTAGAATTATTAGAACATTATTTAAATTATTTAAATTAGAGGTTTAGATAATGTAAAACTTTTAATTAAAATATTTAGAATGATTATTTTAATATTCATTTATAATAAAAAAAGTTAAAATTTAATTTTGTTTTTTATTTATATTTTTAAAAAAAAAAAATATATTTTAAAATAATTGAAAAAAAAAAATTATGTTTTTAATTATTAATATACTTCAAAAATAAAGAAATAAAAAAAATTGCTATTATAATATTAACAATAAAATAATATTATAAATATAACATATTTATATATATATATATTTTTTATATTTATATATTAATGTATTAATATATTATTATATATTAATTTAAATATTTTATTTTCTAAATATTTATCATTTTAAAAATTAATTTTCAAAAAAAAACAAAATATAAATTATCAATAATAAATATTATAATTATATATATTATTTTTTTTTTTTAATATAAAATAAATGGATTATTGTGTCTAAATTTAATTTTAATTTATAAATAAATATTATTTAAATAATGGATATTTATTGCAATTTTTACAATTTATGTATTCTAAAATAATATTAATTATTTTATATTTAAATTTTAATTTTAATAAATATTAGTGATTTACTTCATGATTTTAAATATATAATTATTTTATCATTTCCTCAAAATTAATTTTATATATATTATAATTTAAAATAAAAGTATTTATTTATTATAAAAAGAAATTATAATTCTAAATTATATTCTTTTTTTGAAAATCAATATATAAATAAAATTTAATTTTTATATATTATTATCCTAATTAATTATAATATAAAAAATAAAAATTTAATACTAATAATTTTTTATTTAATTTGGAAAATAAGCTATTATTTTTAAATTTAAATCAAAATAATATATATAACTAATATAAATATATATTTTTGAATCTAACCTTAATTTTATTAATTTAATTAGATCATCATCAAATTTTTATTTTTAAAAAATAAATTATTTTAAGTAATAATATTTATCTTTTTTAAAGTTAGAATATAATTTTTATATTAAAAAAATATTTTAAAGGTTATAAATATAAAATGATTATATTATTTTACTCAATTATAAATATTAAGATAAAAAAATTAACTATATATTTTATTTTGATAATAAAAAAATATATATAATAATAATATATAATTTATATATTTTATTTAATAATACAAATATAAAATTTACAAAAAATTATTTGACGAATTTAAATAAATTTATTTGTAAATATAAAAATTATTTTTACCATAAATATTAAAAATAAAAATATATAAAGATATATACATAAGAATTTAAATAGTACATATTATGAATTTAAAAATTATAAAATAAAAATTAATTAAGCCTGTAAATAATAAAATTTAATATATATTATACACTTACAATATATAATCTTATTTTGTAATAAAAATCTATATAACATATAAGTAATATTATTTAAAATAATATTGTTTATAATTATTAAATATAAGCTATATAATTTTCTTGTAAAATATATATATAATATTTAATATATTATTAAAATTTTTTCTAATGATATTGCATATTATTTTTAAATAAAATATAAATTAGTATTATCTTTTTATATATAAAAAAATTCTAGAAATTAAAATTAAATTATTCTTTTACAATATATTATTATATACTGAATAAAATAAATATATTAATATATTATTAAAACGCAAGCTAAAATAATATTTTAATAAATAAAATATTTTATTATTAGTTTTATTATAATTAATTTATTTTTAAATATTCTTTGGTTTAATAAATGTAATTTTTAACTAAAAAAAATAAAAAAGTATATATAAATAGTATGTTAAAGGTAAAAAAATTATATTAATTATAAATTTTATTGAAATTTATGATTTAAAGATTAACAAATTTTAGAATTTCATTTGTTTGCTATTACTTATAATTTATTCATAACTATATTATGTTTAAAGCCAAGTATTTATATATAAAATAACTTATTAAATGAATTAAAATTTTATAAATATAATTTATTATCTATGTTTTTTAAATAAGTGTGTAAAAATTAATGCTAATTGTTTTTGTTTCTTTAATAAAATATTTTTGTATATTTTAGAAGGTAAAATATATTTTAATTTTTTTAAAATATATATATATATATATATATACATATGTCTATTTATTAAAAAATAAAAAATAGGATGTAAAAAATTATTTTTCTGTTATATATTTTTTAACTTTTTAAAATAAAGTGTGTAATACATAAAATAATTGTTTATCATTAAATATTTACTTTTATTTAAAAACAGCAAGTATAATTTTTTTTTTTTTAATAATAAATAAATTAAATAAAATTTATTTGATAGTATGTAAATAAAAAATAAAAAAAAATTATATGAAATAATAAAAAAAAATAAAGGGGGGTAAATAATTAAATGAAAAAAATAAAAAAATGAATTTACAAATAAGAATGTATAAAAAATAAAAAAAAGAAAATTTAATTTATTTAATAAAAAGATTGTAAAATAAAATAAAATAAAAATAATTTAATATAAAAAAAGTGCGTAAATATATAGTTAAAAAAAACTAATAAAATCTTTATAGTTAGTATGAATAAAAAAAATATTTAATATAAAAAACTAAACTAATTAAAAGCTTGTAAATATTAATAATAATTATTGGAAAATAATAATATAAATATAAATTTTAGTGTGTATAAATAATTTCTAAAATAAATAAAAAATATAATTAATAAATAGGTAAAATAATATATAATTAATAAATATTAATAAATTTTATATAGAGAGTAATAATATATTAATATACATTATAATATATAATGAAGGTTTAAAACGTAAAAATTATATTATTTTAAAAATAAAAAAACAAATAAATATTTAATTATTAAAAGTGCGTAAAAATAAAATAAAGTCATATATAAAAACAAATAAAAGACTGTATAATTTTAATAAAAAAATTTAAAAAATATTTTTTTTATTTTTAAGCAAGTAAATAAAGATAGAAATAAAATAAAAAAAAATATTAATAATAGATGGTAAATTAAATAAAAATATTATTTTTGTTTTATTAATTTTTATTAAAAATAGAAAGTAAAATTAAATAAAATTGCAATTTTAGTTTAAATATATAAATTTTTATTAAAAATAGTATGTAACTACTAAATAAAATAACCTTTTAGTTTATATTAATTAATTATGAATTCAACAGGATGTATAATCTAATAAAATGAAATTTATTGATTATATTAAATTATTTATTATAAATTATAGATAGTTATATCATTTAAAATATTATTATTTGTTCAAATTTATAATAGGATGTAATTATAAAAATAGAATTTTAGTTTTAAATTTAATTTAGGAAGTAATATTATAAATAATATAAATATATAATTAAATATTGTCTAATTATATTAAATATAGGATGTATTATTTATTATTATTAGTATTTTAATTATATTAAAATAAAGGCTGTAATAATAAATAAAAAGGCATTTTATTTAATGATTTTTATATTTTTTATAAAAATTAGTTTGTAATATTTAAAAGAATTAAACAATATAATTTGATATTCATAATAATATTTAAAAAAATAGAAAGTAAAAATAAATAAAATATAATTTTATAATAATTTTTTTGTATATATTATAGTTTGTAATTATATATAAAATATTAATATAAATTAATCAATATTTCGTTTTCAATAGGGAGTAATATTATATAAAATAAAATTAAGTTTAAGTTTATAATTTTTTAATTAACAATAGTCAGTAAAATTTTTAAAAATATTATTTTAGTTTTTATATATAAATTTTTGTTAAAAATAGATAGTATATAATAAATTATATAAAACAGAATTTTAAATTTTTAATAGATTGTAAATTTTTAATAAAATAATATTTTTATTTTAAAGTTATATATATTTTTATTAAAAATAGTATGTAAAAATTAAAAAGAAATAGTATTTTTAGATTAAATTAAATAAAATATTAAATATAGTGGGTAATAAAAATTTTTTCTTTTTATTTTAAGTTAAAATTTATAAATTTAGTCAGTAATATTAAATAAATTAATATTTTGATTTCATATTAATATATTTTTTATTAAAAATAGTATGTAAGATTAAATAAAATAGTATTTTAATTTAAATTAATAATAGACTGTAATATTAAATATTTTATCAATATTTTATTTTATTTTTATATAAAAAAAGTATGTAATATAGATATTTTATTTTAAATATATTAATTTTTATAAATATTAGTGGGTAAATATAAATTAAAAATTTTATTTTTAGTTTAAATTTATTAATATTGTATAAAATAAAGTGGGTAATATTAAAAAAAGCATTTATCATTTTTTTATATTTTTTTTTATAAATATTAGGAAGTAATATTTAATAAAATAGCTTTTTTAATTTAAATTAATTAATTTTTTAAATAGAAAGTAATATATATATTATTATTATTTTTGGTTAATATTAATAATTTTTTATTAAACTAGGTTGTAATGTTTTAATTAAAATAACATTTTTATATATAAATTATTTATTTTAAAATAGGATGTATTATTATAAAATAAAAATAATTTTTATTACTTTTAATATAAATCTATATTTTTTATTAAAAATAGATGGTAAAATTATTATTTTTAGTATAATTTTTCATATATATATTATTAATAATAGTTAGTAATATTTAATAAAATAGAAATTTTAGTTTAAATTAATCATTTTTTTATTATAATAGAACGTAATTTTAAATAAAAATAAATATTATGTTTAAATTTTACAATTTTACAATTTTTTTATTATTAAATAGATGGTAAAATTAAATAAAATAGTATTTTTAATTTAAAGTTATTTTTTTTTATTAAATAGAATGTAATATTAAATAATAAATTAGCATTTTTAGTTTATATTTATTAAATTATTTTATAATATAGGGAGTAATATTAAATAAAATAAAATATTTGGTTTATATTCATGAATAATTTTCTTAAATATAGACTGTAAATAAAATAAAGTTTTTATTTTAATTTATTTTAATTTTTAAGTGTGTAAATATTAATATTTAAAGCTTTTATTTAATTATTTTGTTTAGTCAGTAAAAATATATTATAATAATTTTTGTATTTATAATATAATTAGTTGACACGTTAAATAATTTTTTTTATTTAGTATTATCATAAATTAATTAAAATATTACTTTTAAAAATCTAGTAAATTTAAAATTTTATTATTAATTTAAAACATATATATATATATTTTTTTTATAGGCTGTAAAAGTAATAAAATACTTTTTTTGAAAAATATTATATAACTATATATATATATTTTATTTCTTTTTAATATATTTACTTTTATTAAAATTTATTAACAATTTTGCAAGCTTTTTTTTACAATAGACATATTATATTATTACTTTTATATTAGGAAGTATTTATTAAATTTCTAGTTTATTTTATTTTTTATTTAATTAGCATGAAGTAATATTAAATAGATTTTATAGTTTTAATTCATTTAAATAGAAAGTAATATTGATGATTTTCTTATTTTTAATTTTATATAGATAGTAATATTTTATTATTGTTTTTTTATTTATAATTTCTATAACTATAATAGTGCGTACTATTATTTTAGTTTATTTTTAAATACAATTTTAATTTAGCAAGTAATATATTTATAATTTATATAAACAAAATTTTTTATTTAGTCAGTAATTAATTAATTATTATACTTTTTCTAATAAAATGAATAAATATATTTAGTGTGTATGAGAAATGATTTTTTATTATAATAACTTTTTTTCAATAAATATATAAATAGATAGTAAATTTTTTAAAATATAAAAATTTATTATTTTGTTCATTTATATTATTTTTATTATTTAAAATAAATATAGACAACAGTAAACATATAATAATTTTATGATTTTTTAAAAATTCATATAAATAATATAATTAATTTTTTTAATTTAATTATTTTAAGATATAAGTAAAAAATTAATCTAATTATTTATTTAATTAATTTAATTTTTCATTCAAACTATACTATTTTTGTTTAATATAATTTTGATTAGCCATCTGTTATTTTTTTATTTTATTTTTATTATTTTATATTTTTTTTTTGAATTAATTGTAGAAAAATACACTTGACGTAAAAATAAAATAAAAAAATATTTATAAATATTATTTTAATGATATTTTTGAAAAGATATAAGTAAAATTATTAAATTAATTTATTTATTTTTTTAAAAATACAAAGCCTGTAAAATTATATAGATTTAATAAATATAAAAAATTCAATCTTTCTAATAGTGTGTAATATTGTTTTTTTTATAAAAAAATATATTATAATATTTTATATAAATCTAGACTGTAATTATAATTTGCATTATTATTTTTTAATTTATAATAGACTGTAAAATTAATATATTTTACTCAATTATTTTAAATAATATTAATAGGAAGTAAAATTTTATTTGAATAAAATTTTATTTATATATTTTTAAAAAATCTAGTGTGTATCTATTTTATACCTATTTATAAAAAAAATAAAAAATAAAGCTTGTAATAATATTTTTAATAATAAAATACATATTTATAAAATAAGAATGTAAACTATTATTATAATCTTTTTTAAAAAAATATTTTTTAAAAAGTGTGTAATAATGAAGTTAAAAATCAATTTAAATTAATTTTTAAAATTTAGTTTGTAAAATTTATATAAATAAATTTAAATAATATATTTTGTAAACGTATTTATTAAATAAACTAATTAAATTTTATTAATATAGATTGTATATATTATCACATATTTAAAATTATCTATTTTTAATTCATTTTTAGTTAGTAATATTTTTTTTTAATGTTATATATTTTATACATTTATTTTTATAAATAGATTGTAAGATAACAATTCTTTAAAAATTTAGTTATAATATAATTATCATTAATAGGCCGTATGACAAATATTAATTATTTTTTATTTGAATATTAATTATAAATTATTTGATATAGTCTGTATTTTTTTTTTATTAATTTCATAATTAATATAATTCATTATAAGGGGGTATAATATTATATATAATTTTTTAACATTAATTGTTTATCTAATAAAGACAGTATATTATAATATTAACATTATGATTTAATTATTTTATTTTTAAAAAAAAGTTTGTAAATTTTAAATTATTAAATAAATCACAATTTTTAATCATTAAATAGATGGTAAGAAATTTATAATTAATTAATATTTAAAATAATATATTTTTAATATAAGGATGTATGAAGCAAATATATATATAATATATTTATATTAATTTTAGGATGTAATTTTTCTAAAACATTTATTATTTTAGATTTTTATATTAATAAATAATAAAATCGATAGGATGTAAATACATTAATTTAATAAAATAATTTAATATATCTTATTTTTAAAGGGAGTTAAAATAATTTATTTTAATTTAATTTATCTAATTAATTAGATATGGGTAAATATTCTAGAAATTTACATGAATTATTTAAATATTTTTTTAATTTAAATAAGAAAGTAATATATATTAAGATTTTTAATATTTATTTAAACATTTATATAATATAGTGCGTAGATATTATTATTTATTTATAATTTTTTTAATTTTATTATTATTTGAATTACAGAATGTAATATTTTTAACTATTCTATTATTTAATTATGATAAACATAGAGCGTATAATTTTTTATTATTTTTATTAATTAAATAAAATTTAGAAAGTAATATTTTCTATATAATTAAAGCATTTAATTTTTAAATAAAGAAAGTAGAATTATTTTAATTAATTACTAGACAAAAATATTTTTAAATAGATAGTAATATTTAAATTAGATTTATTTTATTCAAAATTTAAATAGGATGTTAATTAAATAGTATTTTTTATTAATTTGAATTATATATTTTAAGGATATGGATGTTTTCAATAATATTTATTTATCAAAAATAAATAATTTATTAATTTAAAATCAAAAAGCCAGTAATTTATATTTTTATTATTAAATTATTTATTTTAATTTTAATTAGTTTGTAAAATTATTCAGATTCAATTATATATTATTAACAAATTCTAAATAGTCAGTAAAAATTTTTATATATTTAATAATTTTAAATTAATATATGTCCTTTATAATAAAGAGAAATGTAAGTTCTTCCTAGAATTCATTAAAAAATAAATAAAAATAGTTAGTAATTGTTAAATTCTAATATTTTTTAATCATTTTAAATTTATTAAAAAAATTAGTGCGTAAATCATTTAATATAATTATTTAAAATTAATAATAATATTATTTTAGTAATGCGTACATCTTTATTTATATTATTATTTTTTTAATGAGTTATAATAAAAAGAAAGTAATATTTTTATTGTATTGAATTTAAATTATATATTTTTTTTTACCCTTAACCAAAATAGAATGTTTATTTATAATTTTTTTTTTTTCATGAATGATTTGTTTAATAATAACCAGAGTTAGATTTCTTAATTTGTATTAATATAATTATTTAATTTAAATTAAATTAATATAATAATTTTGATTATTTATATTTCTGTTAATTTTAAAGGTAATAATATTAAATATCTTTTTTTATTAAAAATTATTTTTTTTATAATTATAATTATTATATTATTTGAAGAGTGATGTAGTAAAGTATTTATTATGTATTTAATCTTAAAAACTTAATATAGGCAGTAATTATCTTTATATACTTTCTTTTTAAAGAATATTTTATAATAAAAAACATTTTATAATTATTTTTATTAAATTAAGAATGTAAAATCTTAAATAAAATATTATAATATTATAATAATCTTAAATAGAAAGTTAATATTTAATTAAGATATGTATATATTTAGTTTAATATTATAGATTCCAAATGTAAAATTTAAATTATTACCTTCGATTATATTTTAATTAAATATTTTTAGCTTTAATTAGTAAATTTTATTATTTAAATTTAAATGTTTTCTCATATCAAATTAGATTGTTAAAATTAATAATTTTATATATTGATTTTAAATTATAAATTCTATTCAGTGTGTAATTTTATTATCTTAAGTTTTTAATAATTATTATGATTAAAATAAGGATGTGAGATATATTTTTTAAATATATATCATCAATAACATATATAAAATACTATAGAAAGTATAATTTTTTTATATTATTATATTTATTATTTATTAAATAAAAAGCATGTATTTTAATACTATTTTTAAATAAAATGTTTGAATTAATCAAAAAATAGAAAGTTATGCTTTATTTTTAGTGTTATATTAATTTAAATAAAGGACGTAATATTTTAATTACTTTTTAATATTTTTATTTATTTTTAATTCAAAATAGTATGTAATTTGTTTTGAAAATAAATAAATTATAAAGCATATATACAAATATAATTAGTGCGTAAAATTTATTTTATAATTAAAATAATTTGAGAAAATTCTTAAATAGGAATAAGTAATTTAAAATTTAAAATAAATTATAAAATAAAATATAAAAAGAAATATATTTTTAAAAAATAAAATAAATATTTAAAATAGTTTATTTTAATTTTTATATTATCTAAATTAAAATTTTATATTATATTATTAGGAATTTAAGGTATTTTAGTGTATATTAATTAAAATATCTCTTAACAAAGGTTAAAATGAATATAAAAATAAAAGAATTTTAATATTATTATAAAAAATATATTAGATTGAAAATAAATGGTATAATTTAATTTAATTTATATAAAATAATATAAGAAAAAAAAGAAGTTGATGAAATTGTAGAGAACATAAACATAGAATATATATATAAATTAAAAAATATAGTTATATAATATTTATATTAATTAATATATATAAAAAATATAATTTATATATTTATAAATTTTTATAAAATATATATAAATATATAAATTTAATTATATTTTTTAAATTATTTTATTTTATAAATAATAAATATCTTACTTTCTTATATATAATATATTATTAACTTAAATAAATCATTTATTATTATTAATTTTTAATAATAAAAATATTTTTATGTAAAAGATTTTTGTTTATAAAATATAAAATATAATTTTTTAATTATATTTTTTTAGTATATTTTTCAAAGTTTTTATTTATTTAACATTTTTTTTATTTATTTTAAATTATATTAATTTTTTTTTTATTTATATATATATATATATTCATATATATATATTAAATAAAATTTTAAAATTTATGTATTGTTAATTTATTTAATAAAGAATTTTCTTCTCTATTTATATTTCAATATATATATATTTTTAAAATAAGTTTAAATTATATTTATAAAATGTCAAAAAAAATTATATAAATATTAAATTATTAATATTTGCTATATTTTTTTAAAATTTAATATCTACTTTTTTTGTTCTTTTTTTATTTGATAAATGTAGGACTTTTTATGTTTTTTATAAACTATTTCTTGTTGTCCTTTAAACCCTTTTTTCGAAAGATAACTTATAAATTTATTAAAATTTTGATTTATATTTTATTAATATTTTTAAATGCATATTTAATTTAGAACATAAATTAGAAAAAAAATATATATATATAAGAATTTAAAAATTATTTCGATTGACTTTCTCTAACTATCTAACTAGTAACCAAATCCCATAAGCAATAATATTTAATATATATAGATATAAATTCATATTATTTAATTTTATTTATTATTATATTTTAATAATTATTTTTATTAAAAAACAAAAGCAAATTAGAATTATTAATTTTATTATGAAATTATTATCTATAACTTTGATTTTTAATTAATGTTTATTAAAAAGTAAATTAAAAAATAAATAAATAAAAAATATATAAACCAAAACACAAACAAAATTAAATGAAATTAAAAAAAAGTAGCATTTTTTTAAAGGAGAATTTGAAAAAAAAAGCAAATTTTTATGCATGTTTTGCGGAGGAAAAAATTGTCCAAAAGAAAATTATTTAAAAAATCCAAATATAAATGCAATTGAAGGATTACACTCAGATTGGATAAATAATGACATTTTAGCAATGTAAAGACCTTCATCTAGGATAATAAAAGACTTTAATTTAATTTAGTAATTTAAAAATAATAAAATTAAAGCAGTTTTTAATCTCTAGTTACCAGGTGAGGTAAATTTATATTATTTATTATAAAAATAAAAAGTAGTTTATAATTTTTTTTTATTTTTAAAAAAATAAAGCATCCTTATTGTGGTGATAATTTAAATATAAATAGTGGATTTACATATTCAATAGAAGAATTTACTGATAGTTAAAAAAAAAAATTAAATATAATGTTAATTCTAAAAAAACAAAAAAATAAAAAAAGATAATATATATTTCTTTAATTATGGATGGACTGATATGACTGTTACGAATCCAACATATATGATGAAAATAATGTCTTCTATAGATTTTATTATATCCTAAGGATATAAAGTAAATATTAATATTTTATTAATTAATTAAAATAAAAATATTTATTAAGATTTCAGTACATTGTCATGCTGGTACTGGAAGAACTGGATTAGTAATTGCTTCTTGGTTAATATTTAATGAAGGGATGAGTTATGAATAAGCAAGAAACCTTTTTAAATAAAAAAGAAAAGGAGGTTTAGGAAAAAATATATAGAAAATATTTTTAAAAGAATTTTAAGAATGTAAAATATATATTAAATTTATATTTTAAATAATATAATTACTTTATATATAGTTTTAACATAATCTAGAATTACTTTTGGACTTAAATAATTAATTGATTTTGAACATTTTATTTAAAAACAAGAGTTAATTTTATTAACAAATATAAAAAATCAAGCAAAATATTAACCTTTAATATTCCATTAATCATTAGATAGAATAAAATAATTAATATAATATAATTATATTTCAGCAGAAGATGTATACATTAAAAAACAAATTTATTATAATTATATTTATAAAATAGGCTTGTTTAAGTTTTTATGATATGTAACATAAATAATAGTAATGGGGAACTGAATAGGAAAAATAAATAAATGAGTTAAAAGTAAAAACTATATATTATATATTATATATATATATATATATATATATATATATATATATAATATATATATTTTTAAACAAAAAAAGAGTTTAATAAATATGTTTTAATTTAAATTTTCGTAATTTCCAGATTGTAGAATAATAAGTTAATTATTACTTGATTTTTTCGATTAATAATAACTCTAAGCAATAAAAAATCAATCTGCATTAGTATTAAATGAAACATTAATTTAAACAAAGGATTTCGAGTAAGTCTTTTTGAATAGAAACATTGTTTTGTTACTAGGTAGATATGAATTTACAATACTTTTTCGTTTAATAGAATTTTCTTATGTCTTTTTTTTCCTTAATAAAGTAAAAATTTAACTTATAGAAAACTTTTTATTAAGAATTTGTATTTCTTTAGTTTCTAAAAGATAAAAATTAGAAAATATATTCATTATGCGTTCTTTTTTATGTAAATAATACGATGATTAAGTTGTTTAAAGTCTCCATTCTTTTATGAGTAAATGGTTAAATTAGTGCATTTAAAATGGAGAAATCAATTATAATTATTAAAAAGCTTTTTATACTATTTGTAATTAAATTTAATATGAAAAAAAACATGATTTATAGTCTAAAAATAATGGTTCTACAAAAGTCCATCCAATTATTTAAAATCTAGAAAATGAAAGTTTAAGTAAAAAAAATATTTCTGATATTTTAATTGGAACTAATATTATTTAATAAAATAAAGAAGTAAATTAAAAATCCTTAAATTAATCTTAGATTAAAAAAAACAATGAATAGTATGCTAATTTATATGATCATGAAGAAGAACATAATAATAATTAAGATATATTAGAAATTTAAAATTGATTTTTTTTATATTTATAAAATTAAATTATGAATAATTTTTTTTTATTAATTATATATTAATTAAATTTTCAAAATTTTGTTTTTTAAAGAAATAATTTTTTTTTATATATATATATATATAATTTATTTTATTGTTTGATATATTAAATATCTTTTATATTTTATTTTATTTTGAATAAATATTTATCTCACAAAAAATTAATTAAATATTAAAAGTATGTATTTTAAATTATTATATCTTACTTTATCTTTAATATTTTTTTAATAGTAATACTTATTTTATTAGCAAGTTATTTTTGAAATAATATCACAAATCTTTAATTTTTTGGGCTTATAGTATAAAAATATATTAATCATTAATACGAGAAAAATTGAACTATAGACCATACACTTAAAGAGACCTATAAATTAAAAACATTAAATTTTATATTTAAAATTACTTTTGGGAAGATATTATTTTTTATGAAAAAAAATTAATTTCTCCTTTTATAAATTTATAAAAAATTAAGTATTTATATTTTTATATTTTAAAAGCAATGTTTAATTTTTTTTTAAAAAAAATGCTTTAATAATATAAAATTTAAAATTGTTAATATATTAAATAATTAAGGTTATAAAAAAAAATGATATATATATATATATATATATATATATATATATATATATATAAATAATTATATATATTATTTTTATATATTAATACATATACTTATTATTATTATTCAATTAATATATACATATATATTAATATATGTAAAAAAAAAAAAAATAATATATAATATAAATTTTATCACAAAATTGGAATAGAATCATTCCAATCCAAAACCATATTTTTGCCCCATTTAGTTTTCATTACCTGTTCAATTAGAGGAACTAGATCTTCATCTTATTTATCATCCTAATCTTTTTTTTCAAACAATCTTTTATTATTTTCTGTTTATTCCTTAAAGCTGACTGTCATAATAATTCTATCATCTTTATTATATAACTCGTCATAAAGTATTATATCAAACTTCCCATTATTTTTAATTTCACAAACCCTATAATCAAGTGCAAATATCACTGAATAATGATATTCTTTACATATCACCCAAATTGGAAAAACTGGTTTTTTAAGATATTCCCCTACCTCTATATATTACAGATGCTCGAAAATCGTCAAAAACCCAAACTAACTTTTTTAATCTATTCCCCTAAGTCTAAGTTCATCATCGAGTACTTTTTCACCATCAAAGCAATTTGATCTGGCCTTTCCTGTCAAAAACAAATTCACTTATTCCTATTAACAATGCCCATGATGTCCTATAAGAGCGTTTTCTTAAGAATCCATTTCATCTTTTATATTCTAAACTCCTTTTGTCAAAACAACACTATAAAGGAAAGTCGTAATCCCACTATTATGCTATCCAATAAACTCTTCTTTGAATTAATGCAGTCCTTCATAAGCTTACTCAATTGTATTAGCTTTAAATTAGCAAATTCCACAATTTTCAACGGGAACAGCATTTTAATATGTAGTCTATGTAATGACTGCAATCTTAATATTATTATCACTTTCTTTACAATTAAATAAAATTTCCGCTAAAGCAGCAACTAAACAATTCTCCCTTAATTATTTATTTTTATAAAATTCAATATTATTAACTTAATTATTTACAGGAGGTGCAACAAACATTAAATATTTCAAAAAAAGAGCCTAAACGCATGCTATAATTCCACAAGGACCTCCTTCTTTTTAAACCAAACCATAAAATGTATTTTCATTATCGTTTAAAATAAAACCTTAAGACCATGAATAAGGTAAAAACTTATTCTATTGCTAGTTAAAGAGAAGCTTTTTGATTTCCTATATATCGTTTCCTTATATTGGAGTAGTAATTCTTTTTGATAAATTTTGGAGAGTAGTATTTTTATTTAAGTTTAGTTATTGAGGACATTTATAGTTTTATCCTATTTTACCTTTTTCAAATAAATTTATTTTTATATATTTATTCAAATTATTCTCTTGAAATTCTTCTTATTCTTCTTATAGAAAATTAGGGCATTCCATGTTTATTAATGTTGGTTTTACATTAAAATTCAATTATTATTCATTATTATAATTATTATTATTATTATTATTATTATTATTATTATTATTATTATTATTATTATTATTTTCCTATTTCTTTTATTCTTCCATTTATTTGTTTTTGTTAAAAAAATTAAATGTTTTTATACTTTCTCCATTATTATTTTCTTTCTAAAATAATTTTTCTTCTTAATTATTTACTATTCGAGATTCAATTACATTATTATTATTATTAAATAAAGAATCATTAACAAAACCACTTATTTTTTATTATTATTATCCTTATTCTCTTATTTTTACAAAAAAATCTGAATTTTAATTATTCTATTGCACCTCTGAAATTTAATAACTTTTTGGAATTTCATAGTCATATTTAAGTTCTGTAAATGTATTTTCTATTTTATATTAATTGTTTACATTTTCTTGCAATTTAGAAAATTTTTTCATGTTTGTCCTTCTCGAAGTTAAATTAAAATCATCATTATCTTTTACTTATTCTTATATTTGCTCTTTTATTTCATGTTTATAATCATTTATTATATTACCTTTAGATTACTTTTTTTTTAAATTAATTTTTTTTTAAACAATTAACATATATATATACTTTTTTTTATATACGTTTTTATTTTAATTTTCTATATTTATATTAACAAAATTATCTTATTTATTTTAGTTTTGATTTTCTGATATCTTGGCAGTAATCAAACCTAATTAAGTTTTTTAACTATTTTATATTATATTATTTGATCTCTATTTAAATTTAGAAAATAAATATTCTGATAAAATTTCAATTAATGATATTTATGGTGTTGGGTTAATTTTATTATTCTTTACTAACCTTTCCATTGATAATAATCTTATTAAATCTAATTTTGTCATTTTTACTCTTGGTCTTTTATCTTCTAATTCTAACATATTTAATGTTTCTTTAAAATCATATTTTAGTAAAAATTCTCTTATTAAACTTCTTGCTAAATCTTCGGGTTTTACTATATTTTCTAACTATTTAAAATCCATGATTTTTTTTTAAATTTAATATTTTAATATTAATCTGTATTTTAAAAATAAATAATTTTATATTTAAAAAAAAAAAATTAAAAAATAATTTATAATTGTTTAAATATATATATATTATTTGGATATGTATTTTAATAATGTATTCTATATTTTTTTTTTTTTTTCAAATTTAAATCTTAATACTAATATTTAAAATATTAAAACTTAAAAAAAAAATATTCAAATATATTTTATTTTTAAAAAATTTCTTAATAGTAAAAATATAACTTAAGATTATATATAAGTATTTTTAAAATTTATTTTATTTTTTGTATTTATAAAACTTTTTATTATATATTATCAATTATATATTAATATAAATACAATATAATTAATTATTATAAAACTTATTTATTTCAATTATTATATTATATTACTTAAATAAAAAATTAATTAAAAGATCATTTAAAAAAGTAAATATAAGAAATATAAAATGGGTTGTGGTAATTCGTAAGATAAAAAATCTATAATATAGCCTGAATAAATAACTAACACATATAGTTATATTTAATAAAAATATCTAAATAAATATATCATATATAATATTAATAACAAAAAAAAATAAAAGATAATAATAATACACTTAATATATCTAACGAAGGGTTTGTCAAAGAAAAACTTGGGAAAATACACCATGATTATACAATTTTAAATCCTCCATTAGGGAAAGGTAATATAATAATTTTATTTAATATTATAATTTTATTTAATATACTATAATATAATATAAAAATATAAGAATAAAAACTTATATTATAAAAGAAAAAAAATTATTTATTTTTTAAATAAACAAAAAATAAAGGAGCATATGGTGAAGTAAGAAAAGCAATACATAAAACAACATAAATAGCAAGAGCAATAAAAATAATAAGTAAATAATCCACATCTAGAAGTGATTAAGAAAGATTAAAAATGGAAGTAGATATGTTAAAAGTTCTTGTAAAAAAGACTATATATATATAAATAAATAAATAAAAAAAAAAATATTTAAATAAAATATTTATTTTATAAAAAAAAAAAGGATCATCCTAATATTATAAAAGTATACGAGTTCTATCAAGATACTAGATATTTTTATATAGTAACCGAATTATGTACAGGAGGTGAATTATTTGACAAAATAATCGATGAACATTAATTTAATGAAAAGAAGGCAGCAGAGACGACGTATCAAATACTTAGTGCAGTAAATTATTGTCATAAAAATAAAATTGTACACAGAGATTTAAAACCAGAAAATGTTTTGTATGAATCTAATTAACCAAATGCTTTATTGAAAATTGTAGATTTCGGAACATCTATTACATATAATCCTAATGTAAAAATGAGCCAAAAACTTGGAACCCCATATTATATAGCTCCTGAGGTTTTGGAAAAAAAATATGATGAAAAATGTGATATTTGGAGTTGTGGAGTTATACTATATATAATACTATGTGGATATCCTCCTTTTAATGCAAACAATGACGTTGCTATAATGGAAAAAGTTAAGACTGGAATGTATATAAGTATAATAAAAATTGTTTGATTTTTTTGTTTAAAATTTTTTATATATATATATATAAAAAAAGTATATATATATATAAATATATATTAAATAATATAAATATAATATTTTATATAATATAATTAATAATATATATTAAATTTATAATAAATTTAAAGTTTTTCATTTAGTGGAAATGAATGGAATTACGTTTCTAATGAAGCTAAACAATTAATTAAGTAAATGTTAGAAAAAAATACCAAAAAAAGAATATCAGCAGAACAAGCACTTAAAAATATTTGGTTCTAGAAAAGAACATAATGTTAAGTTGATAAATAATCATTTGAAAAAGCTCTTACAAATATGAGAAATTTCAGAGTAAAAAAATATAAATTACAAATATTTTATTAATAAAAATTATTTTAAAGACTGGTAAAAAATTATAAGAAGCCACTTGGATGTTTTTAGTAAACTATTTAGCTTCTAAAGAAGATAAAAATGAACTTTTAAAAGCTTTTTAATCATTAGATACAAATGGTGAAATATTTGTTTATATAATAACTTTATTAATAAAAACATTATTTTTTATAAAAATATAAATATAAAAATTTATAAAAATATATTTATAAATATAAATATATATATATTTAAATATTTATATTTTTTTTTATTTTATTTATGTAAATATATTAATATCAAATATAAATATTTAGGAGATGGTAAATTATAAAAGGATGAATTAATTTAAGGTTATTTGAAGATTTTAAGCCCTGTTTAAGCCGCTTTGGAAGTTGAGAGAATTTTATAAACTGTTGATAAAAATAATTCAGGAGAAATCGATTATTCTGAATGGGTTGCTGCCACTATTAGCAAAGAAAATTTATTATCTAAATAAAGATTAGAAATGGCTTTTAAAATGTTTGATAAAGATGGTAGTGGTACTATTAGTATTGAAGAAATTAAAGATGTTTTTGGAGGAATGGGAAAGGTTAATGAAAATTTTTGGAAAGATATTATAAAAGAAGTAGATGGAAATGGAGACGGATAGGTTATTATATTAAAATATAATATATATATATATATTAAAAAAAAAACCTTAATATATATATATATATATATATTTCATAATATATAAATATTATATTTTTTTTTATTTTTTTTAGATTTCGTATAGTGAATTTAAAGAAATGATGCTTAAATTAATAGATATAGATGCATAAAAATGATGGAAAAAATATAAAATATTTTATTTATTATATAAATATATTTATCATTTAAAAACAAAACATATATATATATATATATATATAAAATATTTAGTTTAATATAATACAATTTAATTTATTTTTTAAATAATAAAATTTTTATTAACTTTAATAATCTTTTTTTTATTTAAAAAAATATAAATTTAAATAATAATGAATTTTTTTTAATTTAAATTTTTATATTTTTAAATATCTAATTATTTAATTTATTTAACCAAACAAAATATATTTTATTAATATTTACTTTCCATATAAACGTTTATATATTATATATTTAAAAAAATCTTATATTATTTCTTATTGCATTAAAAAAAATTAACTTTTTATGCTCTTTTTTATTAATCAATTATTAAATTTCTTTTCCTTTTCCTTTTTCTATATTTTTTTTTTAATTCTAGTTATTTTAAAATTATTATATACAAAAATTATATTTAACTATATTTATAATAAAAATAAATTAAGTTTTATAAAATATAAAAAATGAATTAAAATTTTTTGTCAATTGATTAGCAAAAAAAAAACTATAATTATACACCATTAAATTTTCTGTATAAATTATAAAAAAAAAAAAAAGATTTATATATTCCTGTTAAAAACATAAAATAACTATATAAATAATAAATAAAAAAAAGATTTAAAAATGTTCATTTAAGTGAAAACTCTACAAACTTAAGAAAATAAAATGTTTATAATAGTCAAGAAAGGAAATTAAGTTAAATGAGCATTTTAAATAAAGAAAATGAATTTAATCATTTAGTAAAAGGAAAAGAATAGCCAGTTAATTTTTTTTCGCCATAAAAATAAATTAAAGATAATAACTAAAATTAGTTAGATGAATTATTAAGCTTCACAAAAAAATTAATTTATTCATCAAATTAAATGAAATAATGTTTAATTCAAGAAATAAAAAATAGTTTAAATTTCGAATCTTAATTTAACATAAAAATTTATGAAAGCGATAAAAAATAACTTGAACAAAGTTTATTATTAATTTATAGACAAAACACAGTATAAAAATAAATAATATATTATTATAATAAATATATATATATATATATATATATATATTTATATATATATATTTATATTATATATATTTAATATAGTATTAGAGATTTTAAAAAGAATGCTAATAATTAAAAAAATTAAATATGACTATTGATTAATAAAAGAAAGAAATTTTATAACTTTAATAAAATTTAGAAAAATAAAATTTAAAAGCTAATAATAGAAAGACTATTATTTAAAATTTTAATTTAAAATTGAAATATCCATTAGATTTGTATGTTTAATTTCTTGATAATTTCATACAAATCGATTATACTTAAAATATATAAAAATATATTGATATTAGTATTAAATTGAATGAACTTACTTAAAATTTCGAAAAAGAAAATGACATGCATAAAATTTAAGATATACAAAATTCTATAAATTTTTTTTCTATATAAAAAAAAGATATTTTTTTGGAATATAAAAGTATTATTAAATGCATAAAATTTTATTTTTTTATTTTTTTTATAATATAACAGAAATTTTGTTTGATAGTTTTTAAAATAAAGAAAATTTTAACGAATAAATAAATAAATTATAAAATGAAATTCTAAAAATAAATTAATAATTGGCATCTGAAAATTAAATAAAAATAAACTAATAATTTGATTTTATTTTAAATTAAATTGATAAAAACTTTAAAGATACAAATGAAAATTTGATTCTTAACATTAAAGAAAATTTAGAATAAAATTTTTAGATTTTAAAAAATAATGAAAATATTTAAAGTTTTTAATAAAAGAAGGTTTAGGAAAATTAATAAAATATAATATAAAACCTTGAAAATGAAAATACAAAATAATAATAAGAAAATTAAAAATTGTATCAAGAATTATATAAACTATAAGATTAGTATAATGAAATACAATAGATAAATAAATAAAATTAATAACAAAACATATAATTTTAATAATAAATTTAGATTATTTAATAAGTTAATCAATAATATATTTAAGATGCCTAAAAATATAAAGAAAAAAATAAAAAACATAAATTAAAAAATGAAGAATATTAAAAAGAAGTATAATAATTTTAATTAGAAATATAAAAATATTAAGAACAAATATAAAGATTATTAGAAAAATTATAAAAGAAAAAAGAAAAATAAAAAGAAGAAAATTAAAAATCTTAAAAAGAAAAATAAAATGAAAATTAAAAATATTAGGTTAATAATCAAAAATATGAAGAAGAAAATTTTAATTAATTATAATAAATAAAATAACAATAAGAAACTATAAAATAAATATAATTTGAAATATAACAATAGATTGAAAAAATAATATTACTATAAGAAGAAAATTAAAAATATAAACAAGAAAATTAAAAATAAGAGATAGAATTATAAAAATAATTACTTGAAATTTAAAATTATATAGAAGAAAATTAAATATATATAAAAGAAAATTTATAATTAAAATAAGAAATAAAAAAACACGAAACATAATATATAGAATAAGATAAAATTATTCAAAATAAATAAGAAGAAATTAAAAAAAACCAAGAAGAAATATAAAAATAATAAGAAGAAACAAAAAAATACAAATAAGAAATATAATTATAAAATAAATAAATACAATAAAATTATTAATAATAAATCTAAAACTTAACTGATAATTAAAGCTAATAACAAAAAGAAGAACTATTTGATGATAAAACAAATAGATAAAACTAAACTACTAAAATTTAAGAATAATAAAATCAAGAAATAACAGATAATCAAGAAAATATAACAGAAGAAATTATAAAAAAACAAAAAACTATATTTTAAAACTCGAATAATTACTCGATGATATTTTAGAAAACAGCCCCGAGCCTTAAAACAATAAATAAAAAGGCCAAAAATTTATTACATTAGATTTTATAGAGGAAGTAAATAATGAAAATCAAAATAAATATGATCCTACAATTTTATCAAAGGAAGAATAAGAAAAGGTTACAATGTATTAATTACTTTTAAACGAAAAAAAATAGAAGTTTTAATAATTAAATAATGAACTAGAAGAACTAAGTGATAAAAATATATAATTTTAATAACTATGTAAAGTATAAAAATAGAACTTTTTTAAATAATGCGAATAAATAAATGAAGAAGAATTCGAAGATGATGAAGATGGAAGTTTTTTTAAAATAACGAAAAAATAATTTAAATTAAAAAATTTAAGAATATTAAAAAGAAATTTAACAATAATAAAAATAAATTTAAGAATTAAAAATTAGATTTATGATTTATAAAAATAAATTAAATATTTAAATGATGAAATAATTGATTAAAAAATATACATATAAAAGAAAATTAAGATATTAATTAAAAATTTTAAGAATAAATTCATTTACTAAATGATAATATTAGTAAATATTTATCAGAAAAAGCTCATCTAAAAAATGTTTTTGTCGGATTTATTTAGGCTAAGTAATTTTTTTAAAAAATAATATTGATAATATTTTATTTTTTTATATAAACCTTTATTTTATTATTTTTTTTAATTTAAATAGAAAAAATAATAAAATTATTGAGATGGAAAATTATATTAATATTGTATTTAGCTTTCTTAATATATAAGAAAAAGAAAAAGAAGAATTAATAGTAAAAGTTTGTGGTAAATATGATAAAAAAAAATCTATTATATAATAATTATGAAAAAACAAAAAAGCTAATCTAATAAATTATAAGATTAACGAAATCAAAAATACTTTAATTTATATATATAAAAATAATAATTAAAATAAAAAGTTTTTTTTTTTATTATTTTTTTTTTTATTGTTTTTTTTAAGTTTTTTTTTTTTTTTTTTTTAAAAAAAAAAAATAGAGATAATAATTTTTATAATTAAAAAATAAACAAACAAAATTCACTTTTTCAATATAACTTTTTTACTTTATTCATGGTTAATTTTATTAACATTTGAAACCAAATTTTTAATCATATATACAAAATCATCTCTATTAGGATTTTTAAAAATTCTTTTAGTTTTATTTTCTAAAAAATTTTTTATTAGTTATTCTTTCATAAAACTTTCAATTACTTATCTTTTATAATCAATATGATTATATGATTAATAAATATTATTTTATAATCTTCTAATTAATTACTCTTCTTTCATATCTTTATTTATTTTAATTTCAATAATATTAGTAATTATATCTAAATAATATTTTTCCCATAACTAAAGCAAATATTTTTTATAAAACTACATTTTCTTAAAAAATCCTTTTAAGACTTAACAAATTTTCTAGGCTTTATAATAATATAAATTTAATTTATTTAAAATATTTTGTCTTTCTACATTTAAATATAAAATTTCAGTTAATATTTAAGAGCTTTGATTTTTTTGATTTTTTTTCATTAGTAAAGTATATGTTTTCAAAACATTATAACAATTAATAATTATTCTTTATTCAATTTTTATCTTTTTATTTATATATAAAAATTAGAATATATATTTATTTACTTATTTCATTTTATTTTTATGTTTTATAAATGGACGAAGCATCATAAATGCCATATTTCTCATTACTATATATCTATGTTTAAATTTATCATATTTTTATTTTATTTTATGAATTACAATCGATAGTTTTATTACTGTTAACCATAAGAAAAAAACTACTTATTTATAAAATTTCTTAATTTGTTTTATTTTTTAAACTCTATTAATTTTTTTCTTTAATTCCTATTTTAATATACATATTATATTTTTATATAGTAAAATAATTACCTTAATATATATTTTATCTTATTTTTGTGCTATTTCCTTAAAAATATTATCAATCTTTATTTTTTAGCATTATATTATTTTCTATTTTTTCGATTAACTTTAAGAACTTTTTTATTAATTTATTGTATACTAATTAATCTATTTTACATTTATTATATTTTAGCGAATATTATTATTTCTAAAAATTAAATTTTATTTCCTTTTATTTAAAATCATTTAAACTTCTTAATTAAGTATTTAATCATTAAGTTATTTAACTAAATTACTCCTATTATTTTTCAAAGATATATTCGTATTATTTGTTTTTAATTAATTGTTTTCTCCCCCTCCAAAACTAAATCTTAATTAAAAAATACATTCATAATTACAATATAAAGAAAAAAAGAAAAATTCTTAATCCAAAAATTTTTTATCATTATTATTACTTTACAAACAAAAATAATTTACTTAAATTTTAAAATCATGATTTAATTGGCTTGGAGTATCAGATTTTTTACTGACATAAATTCTAAATTCTAGATTTTTTATTTCTATTTATAATAATTATCTTCAGAACAAAAAATATGAACTTTAAGAGGTGATATTTAATCCTTTACATTAATACAAAAATAGGTAAATTAACTTTAAATTGTTTATATTTAATTAATTATTTTTTCTTCTAATTTTTAATTTAGTGCACCTTATTTTTTTATTTATATAAATAACTTTTTTTTAAAAATAAAATAAAATAAAAAATAGTCATACTAATATTTGGCTTATATATAATTATTTATTAATTATTATGTTTATCTTAAAAAATTATATTATTATTATTATTATTATTATTATTATTATTATTATTATTATTATTATTATTATCATTATTATCTTAATTTCATAAATTTAATAATTTTTCATCATATTGGTTTATTAAAAAAACTGAGTTCTCATATTTTTATTTTATTTATTAAAATTATTAATCACTTTCTTAACTTAATTTTTATTTAATTTTATCAGAAAATTAAGATTCTTCTTCTTAATTCAATCTTCTTTTTTATTAAAACTTGCTTTAAATAAAAAATTAAGAATTCGAATTTTAAAAAATCTGCTTTTATTTCTAATTGAAATATTATTTAAGTTTCAATTTTTTTTAATTTTTATTAAATATTGATTGTGTTCTATCAGTAATTAAACCTAATTTTGATATATTAAACTAACTTTTATCATTTAAAATCTAACTTTCCTCTGTTTTTATTTATTATTTAGTTTAGTTTAGTTATCTATATTATGGTTTTTTATATTAGTTTAATGTATCTATATTATTTAATTTTGTATTATTTTTGCTCAAAGAACGTGCTTTTTATTAATTTTCGTCTTCTTTAGATTATTTTTAATTTTAAAAAATTATTATGGTAGAGTTTAATTTTATTATTCATTTCGTAAACTTTTATTTTCTAGTTTATATTTTAAATTTATTTTTTATAATTTTTTTTATTTTACATTAGTTTTAGTAAGTTTAATTATTTTTTAAAACTTATTTATTAAATAAATTTTAATGAAACCTTTGAATTTAATTTATATTTTTCATTTTATAATGTCTTAAAATAACTATAATTTTTTTTCTCTTTTTTATATTAATATTTATATTTAATTGAAAAAAAAAATATGTATATATATATGTATTTGTAAATAAATATATTAAAATTAATATATTATATTTTATAATATATTAAATAAATTTCTTTAATGAATTTTATAAATTAATGTATTTATAAATTATTTAAATATGTATGATTAATGTATAAAAATAAATCTAATGATTGCTAGTATTTATATTTTTTTTAAATATATTTGTGTATTTTCAATAATTTTTATTGATATTTTAATTCAAATGCAATTCAATTAATTATTTTTATTAAGAAAAAAAATATCAAATTGTAACAGAAAATTTATATAAAACTAATTTGATTACTAATTTTATAAAACATATTTATTTTATTTAAGTATATAAAAAAATTATATACTCTATTTATATATTTATTATAATTATTTAATTTTTTATATTTGTAAATGCTGCTTTAATAATTATTATATAAAAACGAAAGATTTATTATTAAATTATATAATTTTTTATTTTTTGATATATTTTTTAAATGAAAATCAGGTTTTGTTATTTTTATTATAAAAACTTTGGAATAGTATTTTTTCTTGAAATATTTTAGTCCTTTAAATCTGCATTTTAATTAATTAAACATTTATTTTTTATCAAAAAAAAGTATTTTTTCTGTTATTCAATAATACTTACTACTTTTGTCAATATTTTTTATAATTTTCTCCTTTTTATTTTATATAGAAAAAGCTTTTTATAATTAAAATATTTAATTTATATATAAAATTTATATAAGATATTTCAGTATAATATTAATTTTTTGATATTATTTAGTAAATAATATTCAGCATTTTTTTTATATGTGTATTATATTATTAATAATCATATTTTTAAAAACATTAGTTTTAATTATCTATTATTATTAAATATTTATTTTTATAGTCATAATATTTTTAGTTATTACTTTAATTATTATATAATAATTATATTTATTTATATTTTTTTAAAAATAAAATAAAATATTAGATATATAATTATTATAAAATAAGGCATTTTTTATAGTATTTTCAACAAAAAATTAATATAAAAAATATATATAAATAATTTTTAATTAATATTTAATTGACTTAGCTTATTTTTTTAAATATTATAATAATCGTTTTTTAATATTGTTTTTAAATATATAAAGACAAAAATTATTTTTATATCTTTAATATTTGTATGCTAAACGATTTCGTATAAGATTGTAAATAATTTAGAATAAAAATTATAAAATTTATCATTTTAATATAATTAAATTTAATTTTTAATTAATATATTATATATTTATAATAAATTAATATAAAAATATAAAAAATAATATATATATATATATATATTATTATTATTTAATATAAAAAAATAATTAAAAAAAATAATATTTAAATGATATTTATAATATTAAATAATTATAATTATAAAATTAATGTTATTATTTTAATATAAAAAATAAAAATTTTATATCATCATTATAACTGATGTTTTTATATTTTATATTTTTATAAAAATAAATTAGTATATAATTCTATTATTATATTTTATTATTTTTTATTTTATAAAAAATTAAATATTATAATTATATTTATTTAATATATATTTTTTTTAATAAAAATAATCATTTAATAAATAATATATTATAAATTAATAATATACAAAATATTTAATTTAATTATAAAATAATTAATAAATCTTTACATTCATAATCCTAAAGGACTAAAATTTAGGGATGGGGCATGTGAGAGTATTATGGTAATATAATAGGGGCTTAAAATAATTGGATGATTATAATAAATATAAAAGAAGAAATTATAGTTTTTAGGCATTTGGATAATTCTTTTTGTTCTGACTTAAATATTTTATACAATAATGAATTATTTCGCGATTTATCCAATAAAAAAAAACGAAATTGTAATATTTTTTTTTATTTTTTTATTTTTACGGAAAAAAAAGTTATGCTTTTCATCAAATCTATTAAAAAATAATATCAAAAAATAAAAAAATCGTATTCTAAAAAATTCTAAAAGTGATCAACTTTAATCAGAGACTCGAAAATTTAATTATATTTTATTAATTAGATTTTTTGATTTTAAATGTCTTTTCTTCTTTAACCTCTTTACACTCCGGAGAGTATAAAAGTAAGTTCTCGAAATACACTAGAGGGGGGGGGCTCCTAAGCCGATAAACCAGAGAGTAAGAAAATTAATAAAGAAATAGAGGTCGAAACGTGTTAAATTATAAGAATGAATACAATATAAGATTAATTTATATAAGAAATATTTTAAAAAGGGTATGAAAGTCCTATATATATAAATAAAAACTTATATAATTCCTTATTTGAGCAAACACATGTTTTATATTGAATTAAAAGGAACTTTCAATTAATTAAAAATATGATAAGGAAATTATAATTAGTATTAATAAAAAATATAATAATAAAGAATAAAATTAAATATATTTATAAATCTCAAAATAATATTAATAATATGATTAAAATTTTATATATTCATATAAAAAATATATTTTATTTATATTAAAATATAAAATTAATATATAAAAAATAACCCGGGGTTATTCTATTTTATGTTCTAGATATGGCGTTTTTATTGAAAAAAGCTAAAATATTAATTATAAATTTATATACTAAAAAATTCTACAAAAACCAATTTATATAAACAACAGATATTATGGGCTTAGAATTATTACTTTAACTATAATATCTGATGATAAATATAAATTGAAAGAGCTTTGAACATAGTAGGACCTTAGAGTATGTGGGGAGGATGGGATTGGTGTTTATTTTACATATAAACGTTATTATTGATTATTTTTTTTTATTTTTTTTCTTTTTATATTTTTTGACTGTTTTTTAGTTTAGTTTTTAATTGCAAACACTCGTTTTTTTTTAATTTTTATATTTTATTGGTTTTTTTTTTTTTAGCTAATCTTTATTTAATATGTAAATAAGCTTATTATAAAAAAATAAAAAATGAGTTATAATGTTATAGATAATTTAAGTGAAATTAAAGATTGTTTTAATGTAAGCTATAAAAAATAAACTTTTAATTTATTTTATAGGAAAATCTACATTCATAAGATAATTTTGAACCATTAAGAGATAAAAAAACAAACAAAGTATTCTTTTATTGTTTTGTTTTTTTTTCATTTAAAAAAAAAAAAACTTAAAAATAGAAAAATAAATTGAATAACATTTATCAAAAGAACAACTAATAATAGAACAATAATCGAAATAAAAATTAATAAATTAAAAGGCAATAAACTAATCTATACCAATAAGCTAATAATTAAAATAAAATTTTTATAATTAAGGTTAGGAAAATGACTTTTCTTAAATTTAGAACTAAATCTAAAATCTAAATTAATATAGTAGGAACAAGAATAATAATGAAAATTCGAAAAGTTTTTAATAAAATGATGAATAGTTTTAATATAATAATAGAAGATTTTAAAAATATGGATATTAAAATCAAAACTAAGATTAATAATAAGAAAAATAATACAGAAATTATTATAAGAAATAATATTAACCAAATAGAAAACCAAATAATAATAATAATGATAGCAAAAATAATAGTTTTTATAAATAACCTTATTAATAATAAGAAGTATCTTTTAAACCTAATAGTAAAATTTATAACTAAAGTTAAAATTATAATAGATATAATAATAATAATTATCGTAATAATAATTACGATAATAATTAATTTAAAAATATTAGCAATTAATTAAGGTAATTATAATTTAGTATTTAATAAATAGATGATAGATTAATAACTATTTAACTCGAAAATAAAAACCTTAATAGTAAACTTAGTAAATAAAAAAATGGATAAACTGATCTTAATTAATAATAAATTGAATTTATATAAAGTGATTATTTTTAAGAATGTTATGAAAGTTTTAATGCTTAAAAATAATAAAAATCCAAAAAATAATATGGAAATAAAAAAAATAAATTATGAAAAAATATCTATATATTAATTAAATATTATTCAATATATTTTTGTTATTTTATGTAAAACTATATACATATAATAAAATATATATATATACATATTTAATATTATATCATTAAATTTAATTATTAAATGATTACTATGTTAATGTATTTTATGTTTTATTTTATTTATTTTTTAAATTATATTTTAAAGATTTATTTTATTTTAAAGACCAACTTTTTTCTATTTAATCATTAAAATTAATTATATATTTATTATTATTAATTTAAACTTTTTATTTATTTAATCTAACTAAACTTAATTATTTATTTTATTAACTTTAAAAATTTAATAATTTATAATTTTAAGTAAGTAAAGGTTATTTCAAATTTATTTTTTAAAACAAATTTTTCTATTATAATAATTGAGCATTTTAATTATCTAATTTTAATTATTCAATAAAATTATTGTTTAAATTTTTTAATCTATATTAAGAATCAACTAATAAAACAAATTAAAATATATATATATATATATATATATATATATAAATATATATATAAATATATATTATTTTTTAATTATTACAATTTTCCATTTTAAAAATTAAAGATGAATAATTTTTAAATAATTTTATATTATCTTATTCTTTATACAATTCTTTTATATAAACTGTTTTCCTTTATTTTTGTTTTTTTTGTACAATTTTTCTATTCTAAACCATTATAACAGGTTATATTTTTTTTTTTAAACTTTACGATTATAAATTTAAATATGACTATATGATATATAAAAAAAATAAAAAATAAATTATATAAAATAATAAAACAAAAAACTTCTTCTGTTGAAAAATTTTCCTGTGATTTAACTTTATTTTATTTTTCTTTTCTAAAATTTTAGTTTTATACATTTTTTTTTTTTGTCATATTTTAAATAAATTAAATTATGTTTTCATTTTTTTTCAGTTATTATTTTTAATTTAATTCAATTTAATTTGAATTTTCAAAAACATCATCTAATATTTTATTATCATCATTAATAATTTATTATTATAATCTATTTATTATTTTTTTATTATTATTTTAAATAAAACTGCTATTTTTAACTTCACTATTCATATTATTTTAAACTAATTTAAATTTTGATTCTTTTTTATATTTTTAAATATATATATTTTATTAAAAAAATTACTTTCTTTTTTTATAAAATTAAATAGATAAAAAAATCCTTCCATAATTTTTTAATATTTCTAATGAATTTAATTAAAAATATCTTATTTTAATTACTCAAAATCTTAAAACAACTATATTCCATTATCTTAATTAAATAAATAAGTATTAATAATATTATTAATATGTTAATTAATAATCTTTTTATCACCAAAATATTTCAAAACCTTTTCTTTTTGTATTTTTTTTTTTAAATCTTAAACTAATTAATCTAATTTTTGATTTTATTATTCAAAAGTTAATGATCTGTTTCTTTTTTAAGTTTCATATAATTAATCTATTTCCTAAGTTTAAGAAAGTATTTTAATTTAAAATTTTTTGCTTATCAATTTTAATTGTTTTATAAAAATAGGCTATTATTCATTTATTTGATTACTAAAATTAATTATGAATTAATAAAGTTCATTTGGTATTTTACAATAACTTAATTTTTATATTAAATTTATTATCAAAAATATTCTATTTAGTAAATCTTCCAAATTTAAATAAGAACTATAAATAAATTTCATTTATTTAATTATTTTCTCATTTATACTTTAAATTTCTTTCTCGCTTTTTTATGCAAAATTAAACTCATTTATTGTATTAATTTCTCTAGTTTCTTCCTATATTTATATTATACTGCTATTTAAAGTTGCTTCTTATCCTATAGGTTCATTAATTATTTTATTTTCTCGAGTTTCATTTTAAATTAAAAAATAATTATTTTTTAATATTTCATCGATTTCTTATTCCTTTTCAGATAGAATTTTTGTTAAAGTTTGCTTTTGTTTTAATTTTTCTTAATATAATTTTTCAAGAAAATTATTTTCATTTATAATTGAATTATAGTATTAAATTAAAAGATTTGTGATTTTTTACAAATTAAACTAATTTTTTTTTAAAAAAAAATATATATAATTATATATATATATAATATATATATATATTTATATTTATAACATTTTAAAAAAATATATTATTTATATTTTAATTTATTTAAAAAATATTTATCATAAAAAAAAGTAATAAAAAAATTATAGAATATTTTTTATTTTTATGTTTTAATCAAAATTATTTTAAATATAATATAAAAATAATTTTATTAAAAGTAATGTAAATTATTTTTAATACTTAATTGAAAAATTATTAAATATTATTCAATATTTCGATTTTAGAATATGTTGGAGGAGAAGGTATTCTATATAATTTTATCAAATTTTTTTAATTATTTTCTTATGATAAATTATGTTTTTAAAAATTATCACTAATATATAATTATTTATGTTAAATATAAAATATCTTCTTATCTTTTTATTAATCAAAATCAAAATATTTATTATCTAACATTTTATAAAATTAATTATTATTTCCATTTAATAAATCAATATCTTATTATAAAAAATGTCTTAAGCAATATTAAATAAAAAAAAAAAATTATAAATATATAAAAATAGATAAAAAAATAATTAAAAACATTTTTAACTAATCAATAACGAAAAGATTTTAACCAATTATATAGTATTATTTACATTCATTTTATTTAGATAAAAATTATTCGTTCAATTATTAGATTTCTTATTATTGTTATAAAAGTAAGTTTTTATATTACTAAAAATAAAAAAAAAAAAATGAAAAATAAATATATATATAATGATATTTAAATATATAAATATATAAATATATATAAAAAAATTTAAATATTATATATATAATAATTTATACATATATAATCAAAAATAAATTATTTTTTCTATAAAAAATATATATATATATATAAATTTATAATTTCTATTCAATTATATATATCTATTTATATAAATATTTTTTTTATACCTATATTTATATATAATCATTTTACAATTTTTCTTCATGAAATTATATATCATTTTTTATTTGATTTAATTGTTATTTTTTTCCCCATAATTAAGTATCCCATATTTAACATGTTTTTTTAATTAATTCTTTAGCAGTATTTATTTTTCGATTATTTTCAATCTTAATAAAATTATTTAAATTTTTATAATTTTTACTTATATATTTATAGTATTCTTTTATAATTTTTCTGTATCTAAACATCTATGATAAGCTAAGTTATTTATTCTTTTTTAAGAAAGATATTTTATTTAATTTAAATTCTTTTTAATATATATTTTATTAAAAACAAATATATATTATATTAATTTATACTTTTGTATATTAAAGTTATTTAATATTATTTTAAATTTCCATTTATATTTATTATTCATTTGTTATATTAATTTCTACATCATGAATTTATTTCTAAATATTTTATATTTATTATTGAAGTTAAGATATTTTTTCATTTGACATTTTACTGTAAAAATTTTTATCAATATAAGAATCCTTAGAAAAAAAGTATTTGAAAAACTTTTAATATTTAATTAGATTTATTTATTATTTTTTAATTATATTAACAATGTATATTTTTTTAATTATCTTATAATAATTTATCATATTCACATTTAATCTTTATTTTTATTTTTATTCAATTATTTTATATATATTTTTTATATATTACACCAAATATTAAAATATTTTCATTATTACATTGTGTTGCTAGATTAATTTATTAACATTTGAATTAAATGTTTTTTTTTATTAAATATTAATTTGCTTATTATTTTAAATATAATTCTTCTTCATTATTATTAGAAGATTATTATTAATATATTTGAGTTTTTTACATTTTTTTTTATTTTATTTTATAAATAGATATTAATTATATTTAATAAAAAAAATTGATAAAAATATTTATTTTATCTAACTTTTTTTTTTTTTTTTTAAATACATTTTGTAAAATATTTATTATTTTCCCTTTTTTATAAAATTTTAATTTATTTTCAAAAAATGGAAACGTATAAAAACATTATTTTTAATAGAAGTTTACAAAAATTTACAAGTAAATATTTAATAATATTTTTTTTTAAAAAAAATATAGATAGATATATTAATGATGATTTAAATAAAATAAAATTGTAAACAAATGAAAATATTAAAAACTAAAAAGATTATCAAAAATAAAAGGATAAAAAAAATATCAAATTAAAAGTAGATGTGATACAAAAAGAATAGTAATTAAAAATTTTGCCGACATTAATAAAATATAATGCTGATTATAAAATTATAAATAACTAAAAGCCATTAAAAATCTAATAAAATAAAGTATAAATATAAATTATTACTTAAAATAAAAATAACAACTACAACAATAAAAATTTAAAAAGGAATTTAGAATAACATCGTAATCAAAATATATAGTATCATAAAATAAAAAAGAAAATATTCAATAATAATTACCAGCATATATTCATAAAGGAAAAACAAATTATACAGTATATATATATATTTAATATAATATTTTGATTAATCATTTATTTATAAATAAAAAATATAATTAATAATTAGTATATTGTAGAACAAGGAAATAATTCAGAATTAATTAAAAAAGTACTATAATGTAGAAATTGGATGAGCATATAAAATCCGAATTTTCCTCAAAATTATAGTTTTAAATGGAAACCAACAAATAGTGGAATAAATAACGGAAATATTTAAAAATCAAATAAAAAAATATAATGTTTAAATCATATAATAAACCATTCTTAGTTATCTTAAAAAGCCAAACTATATAATAATATAAAATTATATTGTTATGTAAATATAAGCTTATTAAGAAATATTAAAAATAAAATAATTTATAAAGGAAAAAAGCGATTATGTTAATAATTATTTACCTCATTCATTTATATTTAATTTAGATTCTGAAGATTTTAGACATTCTCTTGACGAGTTTTTAGATTTATTTATCACAATAGCATAATCTACAGGACTTAAAAACATTTGGATGTTAAACCCTACTGATACAAATAGGGGTAATGGTATAAGAATATTTAATGACTTGTGTTAATTTTAATAAATAATGAAAGAATATGGAAAGAAATAAATAGTAGAAAATGCTATAAATAAAATAACAAAATAATTAGATTATACATTAAGCGAAAGTAATAATTATTAAGAAAAAAATTAATAAAAGAATTAAAAAAAAATAAATAAAAATTAAATAATAATTCAAAAATATATTGAAAATCCTCTTTTAGTAAATAATAGGAAGTTTGATATAAGAGTATGGGTTTTAATAAATTAAGATTTTAATTATTATATGTTTAAGTAAATAATAAAATATATATATATATATATATTAGTTAATTTTTTAAAAAAAATAAAAGAGAAGGATATGTAAGACTTTCATCTGAAATATATAATATAAATAAATAAAATTTAAATAATATTTATATTCATTTAACTAATAATGCTATTTAAAAAGTTTCCTAAAATTATGGAAAATATGAAAATGGAAATATTATTTCATATAAATAATTAGAACAAGCATTATAAGAAAAATACTAAAATATTAAATTTTAAAATATTTTGGAATAAATATAAAACCTTATTATCATTTCAATTGAAAGTTGTAAAAAATAATTAAATAAATAAGAAAATAGGTTTAATTTCGAACTTTTTGGTTATGATTTTATGATTGATGTTGATGGTCATGTGTATTTAATTGAAATTAATTCAAATCCATGTTTAGAAGAATCAAACGATCTTTTATCTTAACTAATTCCAAGAATGATTGGTATTTTTTATTTTTTTAATTAATATTTATGTATAAAAATAGATGATATGTTTAGATTAACTATTGATAAAATTTTTAATTAAAATTATTCATTATATGAATTTAGTGGATAAAAATCTAAATTAAATCAATAATAAACTCCTTAATTAGATTTTTATGTTGATGGACATAAAATATATGAAAATTTATGGTAAATATATATTATTCTTTTTTAAATATTATTAAAAAAAAGGGTTTATTTAGGATAATTATGATTAATATTTATATTTATTTATAGTTAAATTTGTAAAAAAATAAAAAAACAAAAAATTACAAAAAAACAAAATACACTATTTATATAAAAATATATAATATAAAATATTAAGAATATTTACAAAGAAATATATTAAATAAAATATCTATTTTATAAATATATTAATTATAATATTTTTAATAGATATATAAAACTTAAATAATATATTTATTTATATTATATAATATTTAAATAATAAAAAACAACCAATAGAATTAATATAAACAAATATTTTTTTATATATTAAAATATAGTAAATATTTTTAATAATTGTGTAAATATATATATTTAATAAACTAATTGATATAATTTTGATATTTTGATTAAACATTATTAAAATTTCTGGACAAAAATAAATATAATAAATTAAATCAAAAACAAATTGTTATAAAATAAAATTCTTAAAGAGAAAATAAAAAAATTATAAAATAATATATGAATACTAACAACTCTCCTTTAAAAAATAAGCTACAAAATAAAATTATGAATAAAAAAGCAGAATAAGTGATATGTATAAGTTAAGAGCAAATAGTTTTTAATAAAAAAAAGAAGAAATATTATAAAATGTAAAAAGAGAAAAAACAAATAGTGATGACTTATCAATAGGTGAAAATACTAATTAAAATAGTATTAAAATATAATATATATAAAAATAAATATATATATATATATATATATATATATTATAATATTATATTTATTAAATAATTTTTTTAAAATTTTATTTATCTTAAAAAGAAATATAGCAACATAATCATTATACTTAATTTGAAAATAATACTTATTAATAAAATTTATTTTATGATTCTAATGAATATTTAATTATTAAAAATAAATATATAGATTCTCTTATATTTTCTTTAACTTAAGCAATGGAAATTTCTAATTAATACTAAGTACTTTTTAACAAAACAAAATTATTAAAAAAAAAAAAATATCTATTTTTATTTAAATATAATAAAAGTTAGAAAACAAAATTTTTTTAAGTTAACTATAAATTTATTTACCCTTAATGATATCGGATTTAACTAATTAAAAAGATAATTAAATTATAAGAAATGATATAAGCATAATAAACTAAGGCCAAACAGAGAAACAAAAAACAATAAATAACTAATAAAAAATATCTTAATATAAAGAAATAATAGAATACATAATAAAATTTATTGACTATTTGATAGATTTATTACACGGGAAAATTCCGGAATATAAAAATGAATTTTTTAAAATAAAAATAGAAGAAGAAGTTAAAAAGATATTATTTTTAATATCTTTTGAAAATCTTAAAAATACAAAAAGCTTTGAATAAATTTAATTTAATTTTAAATAATTTTTCAATTAAGAATATGCGAATATTTTATAGATTAAAGACGATGATTTACCTTTCTTAGAATAAAATTAATTTTTAACTTAATATTAATTAGACTAACTTTAATAAAAATACTGTATTTCTTTTGCATAAAAACCTTATTTTTATAATAGTTTTTTCCTTGATGTTTTCTATGAAAAACCTTTAGATGGTTATATTAAGATTTTTTAAGAGTTAAATTAGAAAAGTTTTTTTGTATTGAAATTCTATTTATTTAATTAATTTAAAATAATGGAATTTTCAAATAGAAAAATTCAAAAATTTCTCTAAAAATATGAAAAGCTACGTCTTTGGAAATTTAAAGAAATGTATTAAATAAAAGAAACATAAAGTTTAATTAATTCTTTATTAAAATGTATAGAAAATAATCCTATTTTGAATAATTTTTTGATAGATAAAGATTTGGTTTTAGAATTTATAAAATATTTATTTAAATATATTTTCGATGAATTTAAAATAAATGATTTTTAAGAAAAAATAAAAAAGGAGTATTTAAAATAAGAAATTGATATAAATTTAATTTGTTTATTATAATAAAATATGAAGAGAATACTTTAAGACTAAAATAAATAATTATAATAAGAAATAGAATTTAAATTTATTATTTTATAATAAAAATTTTATTTAAAACCAAGTTTTAATCTTTCATTTTGTTTAATTAATGAAGTTATTCAAAATTTATAACATTATGTTAGTTTTTTGGAAAATTCTAAATATAAATATAACTATGGTTGGTTAAAATATAAATAAATATAAATATACAAAAATATTAATTTTTATTATTATTATATTTAAAAAAAAAAAATTATAAATAATATAAATATGTTTTTTTTTAAAAAATTAGATTAAATAAAATAATATGATTTTCTAGAGTTTATATTATTTTGCTGTTTTTCATAATTTGAATGTTTTTCTATTACTGATATTATAGAAGGAATGTAAAGTTTAGGAATTGAAACTAGTATTTTTAAGTTTTGGATTAAAGGAATTAAAAGAATGCTAATGAAATTACATGTTTCAATGCAAGAAATTATTTATATTGAAGAGTTTTTAAATAAAATATATAAATTTATTATATGAAGATTACAAAAATTAAATATTTTATTAAATTAAAAAAAATTAAAAAAACGATAATTTTTTTTAATAATTTTTTTTTTATAAATTAAATTTATATATGTTTTTTAGCATTTTTAAAATATGTTATTTTCATTAGTCTTCTGTATCTTCTTTCTTTTCTTCATCACTATCAGTTTCTACAACATCAGGTGGTACATTAGGATTAGGCTTTATTTTTAAGTATGTATATATATATTTATATATATATATATATATATATGTATATATATATATATATATATATATATATATATATATATATATATATATAAATTTCATTTATATAAATATAATTATTAATAATTACTTCAGGATATTCTTCAGTATCATCTTATTCTTACTACATATCATCTGGTCCAACAGGTAAAAATGGCGATTGATTTTATTTTAATCCATATCCAATATAAATATTACAATATTATTAAGACTTTTATAAAAAAAATAAAAAAATAGTTTACTTTTCATAAAAAATACATTTGAAACTAAATATGCACCTGGCCAAGTTAAATTTTTAAAACATATAACACTATAGTTCAATTATGTTCCCTATTATATATATTAAATTATATAAACATATATATATATATATATATATGTTTATTATTTAATATACCTCATCTTAACTATTAAATTATTAAAGATCGCCAAATTCTCTTTTTATCCAATTCGGATCTCCTTCTTCTTCTTCTCCTTTTGCAAATGGAGCTTATATATTAAAATAATAAAATTAATAATTATAAAAGTGAATATATATTTATTTAAATATATTATTATATCCACATTTTTCTTATGATATATCTCTTAATCTCTCAACTTAAGTATCAGCATCATCATTTTTTAATTATTCTAGTTTTTCTTCTTTTATATCTTCTGGTAAGGAAGGATCTACATAAAGAGATACTCTACCTTATTTAAGAATTATAGGATTTAAATGAACCTTTAATAAAGCAAATATATATATAAACAAAATAAAAAAAATACCCAATTTTCAAGCGTTAATAATTCTTAATAATCTTAAAGTTTAAAAGCTTCTTCTTCAAATTCTATTTCTTTATCATTTTCATCTTATAATTTATATAAACCCTTCGGACATAATTCACAACCATGAGTAATTCTAACTATTTATGCTTTTAACTATTATTTAATTTTATTAAAAAATAATAAAATATTTTTATAAAATTGATTTTTTTAAACAAAATGCTTTTCTTTGCCATTAAAATGTGGATAGGTTTATACATTTGCATTCAAATCTCCTTTACAAATGTATTTTATTTATTTTGCTATTTACATTTATTCGGCTGTAATTAAAGGTAATTCAATCCATTCATCTAAAACTAATAAAATAATTATGCTTAAAAAAATAAATTAAAAAATATAAACCGTTTTATGTAACCCAATATGAATATTTATTAACTCCTGCACCATATTATTCATCTTTATTTTACATTTTATCACTATTAAGATTATTATAAAAACATTAAGCGACATAATAATCATTTCCTCTAGTTAAAAACTTACCCCAAAATCTCATCTAAGAAGCATTTATTTAATCGGCTAGTCTTCTAATAGAATGGTGTATTTAGAAAGATTCTTCTTCTTAAAATGAAATGGAAGCTGTTTATAATATTTAACTTTATTCATAAAAATTTGGAAACAGTAATTTTTATTTATTTTTTTATTATTTCTTTATATCCTAATTAAAATAATTATTAAATATAATATAAATATGTAAAAATATATATATATATATATATATATATATATAATTTTATATTTTTATAAATTATTTTATAAATATATATTATTATTTAAAAAAATATTTCTATTATATACTATTTCTTAAATATTTATTTATAATTTATTAAGATTTTTTATTTTATAAATATATATATTTTTTTTTATGATTATAAAGTATTTTATATTTATTTGTATTAATATATATATTTTTTTATATAATTTCTATTTATTTTTATATAAATTTATATTTATTTTCATTTTTATGTTAATTTTTATATATTTACTTTAAATAATTATTTGATTTATTCTATCCATTCTTAATGTTCTGCTATTGCTAAAGGAATATTATTTACTTCTTTATCAGTTAACGGATTTGTATAATTTAAACAATTTTTTTTTAAAAATTAGGATATTAATTCTAAGTTATTTATATTTGTAAGTTTATTTGGATTCTTTAAATATTTGTGTATTATTCGATATAAATGTTCATGAATAGTAATTCCTTCTTTACTTTTGTTTTTTTAAATAAAATTAGTTATATTATTAAGATTTGTATTGTTTTTAATTTCTTAAGACATTTATTTTTGTTATATTTAATTTAAAATTATTTTTTTATTTTAAAATAGTTACAAAAAGAAAACAAAAATATAAATATATATAAATATATATTTATATATATATTAACTTTTTTCTCTTGTAATATATTTTTTTTACTGTTATTATTAAAAAAAAAATTTTAAAATATATTGTATAAATAATATATATATTTTTTATTAAAAATAAAATATAAATATATAAATATATATATATATATATATATTTTATATTTTTAATTTATCTTATATTTTTTTTAATTTTTTTTTATAATTAATTACTTATGATATAAAAGAATATTTAGAATGATTCAATTTTAATATTTATTAATCATAAAAAATAAAAATAATATAAAAAATATATTATTTAATCTTATAAACTTTACTAAAATATTTTTTTTTACCAAAATTTAACAGTAATTATAATCTAAATAGAAAAATAAAAAATAAATATAAAAATAAATATTAAGTTAAAATTAAACCAAACAAATAATTTAGAACTAAAAAAATCATAAAACTCTCGTTACAAAACTATAATTTAAATATTATAAGTTTTTCATATAAAAATATATTTCTATAGTTAACTACTAATAATATATATACGAATTTGTCTAAATTAAGCTATTAAAAACAATAAGAATAATACAAATTCTCTTTAATTATTCCTAAATACATAAAATATAAAAAAGTAAATATATTCTATTATAAAATTTAATACTTCTTTTTTAAATATAGAGAAAGTTATTGTGCAAAAACTTTATTTGTAAATATTTAAATAGGTTAAAAATATTACTATAAGTCGATTTTATATACTTATAGATATACATTTTATGAAAAATTTTAATATTTTTTCTTAAATTCCTATTCCAACATATATATTATTTGCATAAAAAATAATTATTTTCTTAAAAACGGATAAAAATTATGTTTCATTTATCTACTGCTAAATAAAAACAGCTAAAGAACATATAATAATAACATGAATAATAAATCAAACAAAATAATAAAAGCATAAATAAATAATTAAGATAATTAAACTTCTTGTCAGCAAAATATAAAAAAAGCAACAATAAATATAATAATTATAATTATGAAGGAAGTAAAAATTATAATAAATCATAGAATCACTAAATATTAAATATAATTTATATTTAATGATAAAATATATCTTCTTTTATCTTAAAAAAAATTAATTTATTAGTAAATAATAATTTATTTATTTATTATTTTTATTATTATATATATATATATATATATATATCCTTATATACATATATTATATGTATATATATTAATTTATTACTATTTTACTTTTATTTTACTAAGA
>NW_004087269.1:0-3391 GCF_000220395.1 Ichthyophthirius multifiliis
AAAATCAATTACCATTTAAAAGTTTATACAATAATATAATTTTTATTTTTACTATTTATTATTTATTATTTTTATTTATTTACAAAAAAATTATAACTATTTTATTTTTTAATCGTTAAATTATATTGAAAAATGAATTTTTTAAAAACACCTAAATAAATAAAAAAGCTAAATTTCACGATATAAATACTACAACAAATCATAAAAATCATAAAAATAATACAGTTGTATATATTTCTCTTTAAAGTTCGCCTTAATAAAATACTAAAGTAATTAAATATTTACACAATTTAATAATTTTATTTAAAAAAGAATTTATAAAAAAACAATTATTAAATATAAGTAAAAAGAAAGAAATAGCTAATATATAAAATCTTGGAAATCAAAAATAAGAGGAAATATATAATAATTCATTATAAAATTAAACAGAATTAGATATAAAATTAAATAATGTTACTGTAAATATTTTTTAAACTCCTTAAAATACTAATTCTTTGAAAAATATAACTGCTTAGTTTAAAAATACATAAGGAAATGATAAAATTTCTGAATAAAAAAAAATATTCGATAATAATAAAACCAATATAAATTTAAAAAAAAAATAGTTTTTAAATAAATATAAAATAAATGATACTAAAAAAGAATATTAAAGCTATTTATAAAATTAAAAAAGAAGACTTTCATTAAATAAATTAATAAAATTAAGAATAAATTAATACAGAATAGGAAAGACAAACTACAAAAAGCAATAATTTTTCTTAAAAAAATATATGTTAAAAAAATGATTTAAACAATAATAGTAATTATACCAAAATTTCTTAATATTTAGAATAGCATAAATAAATAAAAGCGAAATATAAGATATTTAATAAAGTAAAGCCATAAAAGAACTAGAGTAAAAAATTATAAAAAGAGAAGAACTTTATTAAAAATAAATTATAATAATATGAAGATTTTATATATAATTTAGTACAAGAATAAGAAAAGAAAGTAAATAGAATAATAAATAAATAAATATTAATATATACATTTATATATTATATTATATATATATATATAGAAAATAAATATATCTTATTAACACACTAAAATTAAATTCTTCAAAGTTAATATAAATCATAAACATTTAAATTTTAAGAATAAATAAAAAAATTAAATTTAACTATAGTTAAATAAGAATAACAATTAAAATTAAATTAATAAAAAATACTAGAATTAATTAATTAATAAGATGACCTTAAAAAATAAAATAAAATTAATTTAGGTAATTTTTAAAAATAGTATAATGAAATTCATTAATTATTTAAATTTTAATATAATGAATTTATAAATAAAATTTAAAATATATAATCTTTAAGTAAAAATAATATAAAAGATTAATTAAATTCTATAGAAAAAAGGTTTTATAAATTATCTTTTTTTATTAAATTTCTTTTTATATAGGATTTAAGAAGAATCTAAATATTTATTTACTACTTCCCAAGCTGAAGATTTCGATACAAATAATAATAAATCTTTTTAATAAAATAAATAGGACATATAAATATTTAATGAATTAAAATAAAATATAGAACAAATTTTAAAAAAAATAATAATAAATTTAGAAAAAAATATAAAAGATGTTATTTAAATATAGAATTTCGAACTTATAAAAAAAACAATGTTACTTAAAATAATAAAAATATTATAAATTAATAATAAGAAAAAAGTAAAAAAACAAAATATACTAAATATATAAAATATATATATAAAAAATAAAATTAAAGTTCAATTTATATAATTATTATAAGATTTTTTATATAATATTAATATTTTCACCGAAGAAATATAATAAATTTATAACATATATAACATCAAGATTGATTAATAATAAAATAAAAATCTTGATATTTATATAAATTAAGAATTTAATTAATTTAATAAAAGATAAAGTTCAATTTATCCCAATGAAAATCAAAAGCATAATGAAACTTTTGAAGAAACATGTAAAATTTAATAAAAACATTTTTTTTTTTTTTTCGATTTAATTTTCTTTTAAAAAAAAGTTGAAGATTAGAAAAACAATTAATTTATTTCGGAAAATAATAAAGGATAATGTACATTCATTGAATATATGAATAATAAAAAATAAAATCTAAGTTTTAATTAAATTTTGAGTTAAAGAGAAAATGAATTGGCGATATAAATAAATAATTTAAAAAATGAATATTAGAGTAATTATTTTTTTAAATAAATACTTATTTATTTATTTTATTAAAAAAATAGCTTTATGTATAAGCTAGTCCAGTTTATAATAAAATGAATCTATATTTGTATAAGATTAATTATAAGAAATATAGAGATTATAATAATAATTAGAAAAAATAAATTAAATTAAATAATAAATAAAGTAAACTGATGAATTATTCTAAAATTAGATATAAAATTAGCAAATGCGTTAATAATGAAAATTAATTTATTTATCTATTTTATAAAAAATAAATTAAATCAATCAATCTTTTATTGTTAATTATTAATTTTTATAAAATAAAAAAAAAAATTCATTTGTTTTTTGAAAATAGATTTTTCTATTAATTTATTTAAAAATTTAAACCAATAAAATTTTTAAATATTTATATATATTATAGAGGTTTATTATAAAATTTAAGATTATATATTAAGATAATTCTTTAAGTTCTTAATCTTTTTTTAATTTTCAATAATCTTATATTTATTATAAAGTAATTATATTTTATTCAATGTTTTAATAATCTATTAAAAAATCCATCTTTAATTTATCTTAATTAACTAACATGTCCACATTCAACAATACTTCCATTATCCAAAACAACAACTCTATCAAATTTATCTATATTTTCTAATCTATGAGTAATAACTATAAGAGTTTTATTCTCTGCCAGTCTAAACAACTAATCATGTAATTCCTAATCTGTCTAAGGATCCATATTAGACGTAGCCTCATCTAAGCAAATAATATTAGAATCTCTTAAAATAATTCTTAAAAAATTTATAATTTGTTTCTACCCATTAGATAAGCTAGTTCCTCCATTCTCCACTTTATATTCTAAATCAATTTTTTAATTTACATTTATTTATTATTATTAATTATTTTACATGTTTAATTTTAAATTCATTTAATTAATCTTCTATTCGATATCTTATTTTGAAAAAAAACTGCTAGGATCTAAATTATCCTTCAAGCTACTATTATATAAGAATCCAAACTAAGGAATAATTGACATTTTTGACCTTAATTCCTTAATAGAGTACTATTTAATATTTTTCCCATCAATAAAATACTTCCAAATTAAAATGGGTACAAATTAAAATCATATCCAAATTGAAGTTTCCCACTTCTGTGCTTCCACAAATAGCAATTTTTTCTCCTTTT
>NW_004087267.1:0-8658 GCF_000220395.1 Ichthyophthirius multifiliis
AAGATTAATTTGCCCTTCATGTTTAATGTTTGGACCTAATTAAGGAAACAAAGTATGTAAAATAGAAGATGCGGCATAAAAACTTCGATCTAAATTATCTGAAGCAAGAGATTAAAGTAGCTATTTAAAAAAAATATTTAAATAAATATAAATAAAATATCAGATTTATTATAATATGATAAAACTGAAAATGTATTACTTGATATTAGACATACAAAACTAGAATGTTAAGAAAAAAAATTCTAATAATGAAAGAAGTTGAAAATACATTTAATACAGTAATAAAATTATTAAAAAGTAGAAAATCCTAAGTAATTTAAGATTTAAATGATTATTTTAATAGTTAAATAGAAGATGTTTATTTAGAAGAATAAAAATGGTTATTTATACAAATAATAATAATATTTAATTATTTATTTATTTAAATATATAATAGGGTAGAAAAGTAAGATACTGGATAAGAATTAGCTTCCCTTTTAAAAGAAGAAAGCAATTTATAAATAATAAATAAAGCACATTTAATTATTAATGGTATTGAGAGTTTAAAATAATAATAGACTTATAAAAACATAAAGGTATTAAATACACTTGATACTAACTTTAGAGTACCTAAAATAGATTTATCCCTTAGTGAATTCTGTAGAGAATTAGAAAAATTTGTTAATAAAGGGGAAATTATTAATATTTAATATAAATGTTGAAATTTTTATATATAAATAAAATTAAAATATTAATTTAAAATAAACAATAATGTTTAAATATATTTTTTGAAAATAAAAAAATAATAATAATTAATATTTCACATTTAAGAAACATTAAATAAATATAAAATATTTAAAAACATAAAATCATAATATAAAAAACACACACTAATAAACAATTCATTTATCAAAAGAGAACAAATAATTTATAAAAATTATAAAAATTTTCAATATATAATATTAAGATTTTAATCTTTATTATTTTATAATTTATAATACTATATTAAATACTAAAATAACAAAATATATAAATTATATCATTAATAATTAATAGATAGACCAAAAAAAGATTTTATGATTAATGGGAAAAATAATAAAATAAAAAAAAACAAAAAAAAAATATTAATTATAAAAAAAATTTTAGACATTATTTGTGAAAAAATAACAAATATAGATAATGTCATTATATAATATAAAAAAAACAAAAACTAAAAAAGAAAAAAATAAAATAAATAGAATATTTAATATTATTATTTAAATTAAATAATATATAAAATAATTAAAATACTTATAATACTTATAAAGAAGAAAAAAAAGTTAATAAAATTAAGAAAAAAATAAAATAAAATGAATAAATAAATATTTAAGAATTTGTAATATATTAAAGAAAAAATAAAAAATATATATAAAACAAAATAATAATATCAATAAAATATTAAAATATTAAAAAAAAGATTTTATAAATATTTAAAAATATTAAAAATAATATTTATAACTATTATTAAAAAAAAAAAATTATAAACAAGATAAATATATTTAATATATTTATTATAATAATAATAAAAAAAATATTGAAATATTTAATATATATTTTATATATTAATAAAAAAATGCAAAATTAAAAAATATTTCTAATATAAAAATAAAAATATAAAATAATAATTTAAATATTCAATAATATACAAATATTTATTGTTTCAATAAATATTAAATCTATTAAAATAATTTAAATTATTTATATCATTATTTTTTATGTATATATTAATATTTTTTAATAAAAATTTATGTAATTTATATATTAAATTAAAATAAGAGTATATATTTATAATAAATTATAAGCATATGATATATCTATAAATAAATCTATTTATTATTATATTAATATATATTTATTTTTAATATTTTTACATATTTTTAATAATTTACAATAGACACAATTCAATATAAAATATTAATTAATTATTTAATAATAATTAATTGAAATTTTTATTATAATTAGATAGTTTAAAAATGGCTTTATTAAATATATATAAATAAAAAAAAAAAAATAAGTTAAAAAATAAAATAAATTATATATGTAAATATATTTATAAATGGATATATATTTATATTTATATACATATACATATATATTAAATTTATAAATATTAAAATAAATAATTATTTAAACCTTTTTATTATGCTTAATATATGACTTATCTAACAATTTTTAATATAATAAAATTATTAATTATGTTTTAAAATAAAGTAAATAAATATATTACGAAAAGAAATAGTATATTACAAAAAAAAATTAAGATTAATATTTATTTTTATATTAATTTAAGATGCCAAAGTTAGCGAACTATGAGAAGATATAAAATATATATCTTAATAAAGAAATAAAAAAAAATTGTTATAATATGCCTTTGTATTAAATATATTATAAATGAATAATAAATAAATAAAGATATATTATTTAAAATATTTAATTTTCTTTTTTAATTAAATAAGTATTAAAGACTGTTCAAATAAAAAGTTTTAATTATTAATATTTTATATTTATTAGAAAATTTAGATTTAAATAAATATATAATTATTTTATATTAATTAAAAATATTCATTATATTATATTTTTTTTTTCTATTATTTATTTAAATTATCTTTATATATTATATTTAAATCTTTTTTTTAATATTTTTTAATATCTTATTACTTTGAATAATATAAAAATTATCTATCTAATTATCTATTTATAAATATGATTATATGTAATAATATTATATAAGAAAAATATCTTAAAAAACAAAACATTTATTTTTTTGATATTATAATAATTATTATATTCAGGATATATCATTTCTCAAAAACATTTCAATAGAAATATAAATAAATTTTACAAATATAGTCTCTAATTATAATTTTCTCCTTTAAAATATTAAAATAATTCTTAAATCAATAATATAAAGTTAGTATTTTTCATTTATTATGTATGAATAATAATATATATATATTTAATATTTTCAATAGAAAATATATGAAAAAAATCTAAGATAATCTAAGATGTAAAAATTCACAATATTTTTTTCAAGCCATATACTATTTTCAATATTATAGTTTTTATAAATTTATAAAAATCTTTATATTTACAATATTCAATATGATTATTATAATTTTTGTACTTAATAAAATGATTTATATATTTTACTTAAATATATATATTTCATCATCTAATACATATTTAATAATTTTAAATATTATAATATTTATTTTAATGTAATTTTTACTTAAACTGATATTTTACTATTTAAACTTAACTATAATATCTATCTCTAATTTTTTCTTTTATATTGAATTTTGATACCAAATCCATTTTTATTTTAACCTTTTTTATTTTTGTTATAAAAAAAAAGTATGTTAAAACTTAAATATTTTATATTAGTTTTTAGAAATATTAGAAAAGCTAAATTAATTTATTTATAATTGAATAAAAAAAAAAACACATATAAAAATAAAAAAATATAGGAAAAATATATATATATATATATAATAGTAAAATATATATTTTAGTTAAACCAAAAAAAAAAAATTAAAAAAAAAATTCAAGTATAATAAATAATATTAATATAATAAAAAGCTCTCAAATATTTAAATTTTCACTTTTTTTATCTTTTTTTTGTAATTGTTCAAGATCAAATTTAATTAACTCTTAAAGTTTCAAATTTTATTAATTAAAATTTCTTACATCCTCAGCCTAAGCTGCCTCAATTAAATATCCTATTAAAAATTTTAATTCGACATCGTTTTTATCATTAAGCCATTCTAAAATAGGAATTCCATTATCAATTTATAGTCCAAAAGAATGTGCAAGATTATCTACAATAACTGCTTTTTACAAATCTATATCTTTTATAATCCTCAAATCTTTAATAAAAAACCCATTCTTAGTTTCCATACAATTCTATCTTGTTAAAACTTAATGAATATATTCTTATTAACTATCTAAATAGTTAACAATTGCATTAGCATAAGAAGCTGAAGAAGCCGTAAAAACATAAATATCCCAATATTTGGAAACTTATTATAAAAACTCTATACAATATGGTCTTATTCTAAATGCAATTTAAAATTATTTCTTTTTATTTTGTAATATAAAAAATATATATATAAATTACATATTTTTAATTAAATTAATTAAAATTAAATATATATTATTTTATTTATAAAAATTACTTAACTATTATATTCTTCTTAAGCCATTATTACTGCATCTGGATTTTCATTCAATCCACAACTATGTATTAATGTTTCATCTAAATCTAAGAGTAAGATATTACCAGTTGAATCTTTTATATATATGTAATAATTTTTTATTTTTTTTAAATATATAATTTTTTTTTTTTTTTTTCTTATAAAATAATATACTCTTAGGTTTTTTAATTTATATAGATTTATTTTTAATATATTTTTCCGATGGTCCTCTTAAACATTTACTTGAATAAATTAAACCTCTTTAAGTTAATAATAAAAATTTATTAAAAGTAACTATTTTTTATATAGGTAAAGTATATAAAAATATTAACAAAAAAATACTAAAATCAATATTAGGATTAAGTACTATATGTCTAAAGGGATGACTTTAAAAACTATCATATGCTTCAATTTTTTTAATTACTTAATATGCATAATTATCTGAATTAAAGTCATTAATTTATTATATACTTGATTCTATTTTTACTTCTTTATTTTAAGAAACTGAATTCTATATATTATTAATCATTTTTAAATCTATTCATTATTATTATTTATTTTTTAGTTTTATATGAAAGATTATTTTTTTTTATTTTTACTTATCTAAGCAAAATTTATATTTTTATTTTCACTTTCTTATTCAATTTAATTAAAAAATTAATTATTATTATATTCTTTTATATTATTAAATTAATTATAAGCCGGAAAATGACAAATGTTGTGCATTTTTTATTAACTTTATTTCTATTTTTTTTGTTTTTTTTTTTTTTATATACTTATTTATTTTAAATTATTATTATTTTATTTATTTATTAAATTTTTCATATTTATCCAGTAATTAAACATTTGTGTATCAAAAAAAATTATTATTAAATATTTAATTAAACTATTTATTTATATGTAAATAAAAATTTAAAATATCAAGTCTGAGTTTAAATTTAAAATATAATAATAAAAAAATTTAAACTGTTATTGATTTCATCAAAATTGAAAATTAAAATTTTATTTTAAAAATAAAATATATATTATTAAAATAAAAAATTAATTTTTTTATATTATTTTAATATATATGTTTTTATTATTAAAAATCTAATTTTTATAATTTGAAAATAATATTTTCTTTAATAATTATTATTTCTTTTAGAATGTTAATCATAAATATTTAAAATAGTTATTAAAAATCGGAAATAAAATAATAAATATATTTCGTAAAATGTTAATAATAAAAAAAAAATTACATCTATAATAAGAAATTATTTTTAAAAGTCTAATTTTATCTTATTAAAATTAATAATTAAATAAAATAAAATTATTTTATTTTATTTTTTTCTTGAAAAGAAAAAGAGATTTTTTCTTTTTACTAAAAATAATAATAAATTTATATGTCATAAAATAAAAAATAATTTTATATAAAAATATATATATATATATAATTATTTGTTTCTTAAATAATAAATTTAAAAAATGAATCAAATTTTAGAAAATAATAAAAATTTTCTATTCTATATTATTAAAAACATTAATATTTTAATGTTAAGAATTTCAATTTATATTAGAATTCTTGTTTTAATTATTTTGATATAAAAATATATATATAATTTTATTTGTTAAATATAGATTAATTGAATTTAAATAAGAATAAGTTTCTAGTCTTTTATATTTTAAAAATAAATTTCTATTTTATTTAATATAGAAAAATAAAATAAAACTAAATTAATTTATTAAAATAATAATTAAAAAATATAAATATTTTATGAATATTAATGTATTATTTATTTTAAAAGATTTAATAATAAATAAAATTTTCCAATTAATATATATATAAATATATATTTTAAATAATATAATAATATTAAAAAATAAATATAAAATTTTATATATAATAACAAAATTATAAATAGATATATAAATTATTATATATTTTATATTATTTGAGTCAATCTTTTTAATTATTTTGAAAGATTTTTTTATTTATATTTTATAATTTTTATTTAATAAATTGCTTCTATTGTTTTAATGTAACATTTAAGGCAATTAAAATTAACATTAATTTAAATAATTATAGTAAGAAATATAAACTTTAATTTATCTATATATTTAATTTTTAAATCTTATAATTTATCAATTTATTTATTAATTTTTCATATTAATAAATAATATCAATATTATTTAATTATTTAATAATACGTAAAATAATTTAAAACAAAATAGATATTTAAGTATTTTATTTATATTTAAAAATTTATAATTTTTTTTTATTATAATCAAAATCATGAAAAACATGATTTTATAAATAATAAAAAATATTAATTTAAATAAAGATATATTATATTTAATAATAAAGAAAATAAAAAATTAAACTAATGAATGATTTTATATAAAATTAAGGTAAAAAAATATATAGTTTTAATATTATATTTATTTTAATTTTAAAATATTTATTATATTGAAATAAATTAATACTTAACAATTATTTTAATAAATTAATATATTAAATATATTATATAAATTATTTGTACAATAATGTTTAAATATAATTAATTAAATTGTATTAATAATTTTAAATTTAAATTATTATATTTTAAAAATAATCAATATTATTCTTAGATTTATTATAATAATAATAATTGTTATTATTATTATTTATATTAACATTATTATTATTATAATTATTATTGTTATTATTATTATTTTTATTATTACTATTATTATTAATATTATTATTATTATTATTATTATTTTTATTATTATTATCATTATTATCTTTTTTATAATTTTTTATATAATATTTTTTTTATATTTTAATTTAATTTACAAAATTAATATAATATAAATATTAATTATGAAAATTGTTTAATTAGAATTTAGTAATTTTATAAATTATATATATTAAAATTAATATATTGATTTTCTATAATTTATTATTTAAATTCTATTATAATTATAATATATTATTAAGTTTTCTTTTTATTTACTATATAATCTATGATTATCTTTAATTTTTTCTTATATTTTTTTAATAATTTTTATTTATTTTTATATTTTAGTATTTTTAGTTGATATAAAATAATTTTTATATTAAATTATTTTTTATATATATATATATATATATTTATTTTCTTTTAATATTCAATTTTTATTAAAATTTTTTTTTTCTTTTTATTTTAAATAATGACTTTTTATTTAATACTTAATTGAAATTTTTAATAAAAAACAGATTTAAAACTTTAAAATATTAGTATACAATAAATAAAGCTAATAAATTTTACAATTTTAAAATAATTTGATAATTTTTAAATTAAGTTTATATAATATTTTTCATTTTAAATATATAAATTTATTTATTATCAAAAAGTCATCAATAATATATATAATATCAAACAAACAAAAATAATTTATTTATATATTTTAAATATTATTATATAATTTAATTAAAAAATAATAAATAATTAATTATAAATATAAAAATATATAATTTATTTTTCAAGCAACAGGTTTTATTTATGACTAGAGTATTTTAAATTGACTTTTTCTTTAATTAATTTCATTTATGTTTTATAAATTGTTATATCCGATTTCATTCTTTTTTAAAATACAAAAATGAATAAATAATAAAAATTAAATATACAAAAATTTAATATTAAATAATATAAACTTATATGAATAATTTTATTTAAATAAAACAATAATAAATAAATATATATATATATTAATATATTTTAATTTCATAACTATTATTTTAAATATTATTAAAATATATATTAAATATAAATATTAATATATTAATATATTTATTATATACTTTTATATATAAGAGTATGCTTCTTAATATTTTTTAAAACTCTCATTTATTTTATATTTTTATTTATTTTTATATTTTTACCATTTATTTAACAGCATTAAATCTTGAAAATTCTCTATATTTTAAATATTCACTTTATCCGAAAAATTCATCTATAAGTCTTCCATTTTCTCTTTATGGATGATCTTCATATTTTTAATATATATCATAGAAAGTTTTTTATGCTAAATATTATAATCTTTTTGAAAATTCTTAAAAATCATCATATTCCTTTAAATAAAATTAATTATTTTTTTATAAAAAAAAAAAATACTTCGCTATCTTCAGGATGTGGAGCATCATATACAGGACAAGTCATATGAACATAAGTAAATTAACTAAGCTTAAAAAAATTAATATATATATATATAATAAAATATATTTTTCTATACAAAAGTAGGTGTAATAACTCCAATTTTATGAAATTAAACATAATATTTATCTAAATAATTAAATGCTATTATAGTCAAAATAGATTTATAAATAACTCTTATATTAAATAATTAATCTTAATATTTTTATCTAAAAATTTATGGGTTTTTCATATAAAACTATTAAGTGGATTTAGGATAATATTTATGAATTTTTTAAAAAAATTAAAAATAT
>NW_004087265.1:0-6985 GCF_000220395.1 Ichthyophthirius multifiliis
TAATATTCATAAATAAATATAATTTTAGTAAGAAATTTTTAAAAAAAATTAAATCTAACTAATAAATTTAAATAATAAAAAATATAAATTAAAATTTATCAAATTTTATTATTTTTTCAAAATTAAACATAATCTATTATTATTTTTATATATAAATAAAAAATAATTTTATTTTAAAAATATTATAATAATAAAATCTAAATATTATATATATATATAAATATTAAGTTTTTTTAATTATGTATTATATTTAATTAATAATTATAAAATTATATATATTAATTATTTATATATTTATTTTATTAAATAATACTTATTTAATCTATTTTTTTTAAATATTGATAATTTATAGTTCATAAACAAATCTATATAAATTTTTTGGATATTTAATAATATGTTTTTTTATTGAAAATAAAGAAATTTTTTATATAAAAGAATTTAAATTATATTATTATTAAAAATATTTGTAATTTATTTATAATAATTTTTTTTCTTATTATTAAATGTATAAATTTAAATAAATTATTAATATTAAAATTTTATGAAATATTAAATAAAAAATTTATATTGCTTTTTATTTAAATTTTTTTTTTTTGATATTTATTGATAATAAATAATTTTATTATTTTTCTTTTAAAATTACTAATATTTTACAGTTAAAATAGCATTTAAATTTTAATATATATATATATTTATATATTTTATAAAATTTAAATATTTAATTTTAAAACATTTAATTTAATTTTATTTAATTATATTTTATATTATATTTTAATTCCTTCATACTGTTTACATTTAATTTAGTAAAAAAAATAATTTTTCATATAATCCGTAATATGATTAAAAAATAAACAAATATATATTTAAATAATTTCATTTAATTTTAAATAAACAAATATATTATAATATTTTGCGTAATTAAAGAAAAAATAATATAAAAAAATAGCATACAAACAAAGCAAATAAAATTATTATTATTTTTTAAAAAAATATATATAAAAATATAAAAGAAAGTAAAAAAATAGTTTAAGTATTTAAATGCAATATACCAATTTTAATTAGATCCCCATTAATTAATAAAATAAAAAAAATATTAATTTATAAAAGATGAAATTAAAAATGCTAATGAAATAAAAAGAAATTTCTCATAAGATAAAAGAAACAGTTAATTAAAAAACTCTTTTACTTATAATGAAAACGATATATTGAGATAATCATTATAACTAAATTTAAATAAATAAAAAGATGACAATGCCTTTATAAGTAAAAATCCAGTTTAAATTTTTTAAATATAATTTAATATTAATATAGCGACTAATTTAGAATAATTTAAAGTTCAATAATCTAATATTAATCATTTAAACACTAATTATTGTTTTTTTAATGATTATAGTTTAAAACTATAAAATTGCAACAAAAATTATTTACTGAAGTTGTTGAAAATAAAAATTATAAAACCTTATAAAATACAAATAATCATATAAAATAATAATTTAAGAATGTTTATTATTAAAATAATACATAAAAAGGTACTTTTATATAATTTCAAATATTCATTTAATTAATTAATTGTTAATTTTATTTTTTTCTTAAAAATAATTATATTTAAATTAGAAAATCTAAATAATTATAATAACTAATAATAAATAAACTGTATAAAATAACAATATATTTCACCTTAATAAAAGCGAAATTCTTCAAATATATTAGATGTAAAGTAATATTTTTCAAATGACTTTAAAACTTAGTAAAAAAACATAAATAATAATAATAATATTATTTAAAAACAAATGGAAAATCAAAAAAAACAAATTCAATAATAAAATTTATAAATTAATGAATTTTAATAAAATAATGATTAAAACTAAGCAGGAAAGATTATTTGTTGTAAAAAAGGAATTAAAAAAATATAAACGATTGAATAAACTGATGTAAAAATATATAAATTAGTAAAAAAAAATATTTTTTATTTTAAAAGGATAAATAAGAAATAAATAAATTAAAATAAGTAAATATATTACTTATTAAGAAATGTAAACAGATAGAAATAGAGAAAAATCTTTATAAAAAAGCTTATGAAGACAAAAATGTTGAAATATAAAAATATTAGGATTAAATTGTTAAACTTAAAATGAAATTAGATTTGTTAAAGTAAATAAATAAAATAAACTCAATTGAAACTGAAACTACTATTATTTAAAAATAAATAGCAACATAATTATCTAATAATGCTTCTTCTGATTCATAGAAAATAAATGAATGCGATGTTATAATTAATAATGGTAATAATACTCCTAATAAAAAAAATAATTAAAATTAAAATTTATCGCCTATTACTAATACTTAAGAAAAAAGTGACTTTATTTCAAGCTTTATTGTAAATGATGATAATTAAAATTAATTCTATTAAAAGTTAATCTAAGATAAAATAAATTATTAGTAATAAACATAATAACCATAAAATTATTTATAGAAGTTATAATTATGAAAAAAAAATATATATAAATTCCAATTTTCTCATACTTAAATATGATTATTATATTTAAGTATAAATAAATGATAAATAAATATACATAATTATAATAAAAAATAAAAATTAATATATATAAAATATTATAATTTTCTTTTTTGTTTTATATAATTCATTTATAAAAATATAGAAACTTTATTAATATATATAATTAATATGAATAAACAATTTTAAATTATATTTTTTTATATAAATAAATATTTATTAATTTTTATATCTTATTTATTTTAATAAATAATTTAAAAAAATATATTCTAAAATTAATTTAAATAATATTTGTTAATTTATTGATGCTTTATATATTTTTTTTAATAGTTTTAAATTTGATTTCTTATATAATTAGAATGAAATAAAAATTTTAATATATATTTTCTATTTAATAAATATAAAATTATTAATTAATTACTTATTTTATAATAATTAAAGATATATTAAGAAATATAAAAATAAAACATAAGAAAAAATTATAATTATTACAAAAATAATAAAATGTATTTATTAAATTAATCATTTAAAAAATAAAACTTAGATAATAAACTAGGAAATTGAAAATCTTAAGAGAAAATTTTAAAACTTAAAAAAAAGAAATCTATATATATATACTTTATAAAATTAAATAAAAAATTCTTATATTATAATTAATATTTATAAAAAAACATATTATATAAATTAATATTTATTTTATTTATCTTTAAATAATTATTAATAAATATATTTAGTTATTTGATTACATATTTTCTTATAACATTAGAAATTATTACATGTAATCATTTTTATAAAATAGATTAAACTTCTAATAAAATAAGTTAAAATGAATATATTGAATTTATTTAAAATAAATAAAATTTTATTTTAAATATTTTAATTATAAGATTTGTTTAAAGCAATAATATTAAAGAATTATATTTATTAATAATAGAAATTAATTATATAATTTTAATGAAAAAATAAAAATATATATAATTTTAATATATTAACATCTGAACTTTTTTTTTCTCTTTTCTAAGCGAAATTAGATAAAATAAAAAATGATATAAAATATTTATTTATAAAATAAAAAACTAAATAAAAAAATATATTTTTATATTTTTAATTATTAATTTTAATTAATTTGCCAATTTCTTTATCAATAATTAATTTTAATAATATTTTTCATTCAACTTATTTTTAAATATCTTTCTTTTTTTCTTAAACTTTGCCCCTTAAAAGTATACCAGCTAAATTCATTATAGGAATTTCAATAAGTAAAGATAAAACTGCTGCAGCAATAAGACTAAAAAAAGCTTCAGCAATAAACAGATAAATCATATTCTCGATATCTAAATAAACAGAATCTTCAAAACCATACAATGTGTATAAAAGGATTATAAAATGAATTAAATATCCACAAAAACTAAGTCTTGCAATAAAAGCAAATCCCTTATTACTCAATATTTTAACAATTAAATCTTTGGATCCACAAATACCTGGAAGTATAAATATACTTAATCCAATAGCATAAATTATTTTAGATGAGCCTGACCAAAAATATTATACATTTAAAGGCCAATAATATTACCCATTAACTTATAAAAATATTGGGCCGTAAACAATTCCTCCAATAATTGAAAGTGAAATTATGTAATAAATCCATTTAATCCAAGTATGTTAACATGAGTTTTATATTTTGGAAATAAAAGAAATTTTATTTTCTTTATTTTTATCTTAATAATATTCTCTATACATTATTCCTAAAAAAAGTCCTAAAAAATAAGGAGGACATCTAGTCCATGGCTTTACATAATAGTTTGTAAACACATTACTATTTAAAGCACTTTTTTATGAACAACAAGGAATCAAAATTTCATAATAAAAAGATAAATAAATACTTACACCTATAAATATTCCAGTAATTAATAAAATCATTATTTTTCCTGCTTTTTTATTTGTTGCATATACCATTATCATAATCATTGAAACTAAAAACATTTGGAAATCATTCGACAAATACCATCCCCATCCAAAGCATTATTAACCATTATCGAATAAATTATCTATGAAAAATATTTTTAAGTACCATTTATCATAACATTTATTTGCTAAATTTACAAAAAGATCCCAAGTAGGAGAAGAGCCAAAATGGTTTACAATTTACCAATAAATTAGTATAGCAATTAAATAACAAGGGAGAATTCTAAAAATACGATTAGCCACTCCAAAAATTAATCCAAGAAAAGCTTTAAAAGGTTATCTTAGATTAAATTAATTTAAATTCTTAGGATCTGCAGCTACGTAAGCTACAAAAAATCCTCCAAGCCAAAAAAAGGTATCTACAGAATATAAGCATCCATAAATAAAAAGTATAAAAGGTTAATTAGATATAATTTAAATATCGCTAATATTTGGCATATAATTAACATGTAGGTAAAATTCATGTCCAAGGATTACTTAAAAGAAAGAAATGGTTCTTATACCGTTAAAAATTAAAAGATCATCGTTATTACTTTTCAAAGTGAACATTTTTTAGATATTTGTTTTTATATTCCAGCAGTTTAATATTTTAAATAAAAAACTTTCTTTTTATTTTCTTTGTTATATAATTTCATTATTATTGTTTTATTATAATATTAAATTCTCATTTATTTCTTTTAATTTATTAGTTTAATTTTTTTATAAATATTCTAATATAGGGGCTAAAAAGCAAGCTAATACACATAAAGAAACGACTAATACTGCAATAATGAAACCAGCATTATTTGTAGATGGATGTGTTTATTAATCTTAGTAAGGAGTAAATTTAATAGTACTTTAGTCTAATTAAGGTAATTATATGTGATATTATTAATTTAATATAGTTGCAATTTAATTATATTAAGGAAGGATTTCAGCATAATATTCGTTCATTACTGCAGCATTACATTTATTATATAAACATAATCCTATATATATAGGAAATCCTTATATTAATTAGGCTGTCATTCGTAAAAATGTACTATTTTTATTGTTTCTACAAGCTATAGGATCACCCATATCATTAACATTATTTCCTGAATAAAAAAAGAATGCTGAATTTGAAATAGCTTCTTTGATTTAATTATTAAGAATTAGTTAGATTATTTAATTATTGTAATCATAACATTCTTAATAGCCTACAGGCTTTTCATTTTCTTGTTATTAAGATAATTTAAATTATAAAATAAAAAATATTGTAATTATATTATTTAAAAATAACATTTTTTTAAAAAAATTATTTTAAATTTTTAAGTTATGATTTATTCTTTATTTTAAAAATTTTTTCTTTATAATTAACTTTATATTTTTTTAGTTTAATAAAAGAATTAAATTATATAGTAATAGTTTTCTATTTTTTATAAATAAAAATTAGTTAGATAATTATAAAAAAATAAAAATATAAAATTTTATTAAAATTTTTTTACTTTTAATTTTATATACAATTAAATTAATAAAATAAATAATTATAGATTAATGCAAATTTATTTAATTAAACTAGATAAAAAATATATTAATTTTGCTTTTTAAATATCTTTTTGCATATAAAAATGAATAAAAGTAGACTTCATAATTTTTAAACAAATTAATAATAATTTATATATCTTTATATTATAAAAATATAATTATAGTAATTTTTAATTTTTTTATTCTTTTTTTTTAAAAAAAAAATTCAAAATATTATATATTTAAATTCAAAGATAACTTTAAAAGATTAAAATATATAAAAAAATTATTTATAATTTTTTTTTATTATCAAATTAAAAATATATTAATAAAATAATTAAAATGATTAATTATATTGAATCAAAAATATTATAAAATAAAAATAAGAATAAATTTAAAATAAAATAAAATGTTAATTATTTAAAAATAAAATTTATTTAGAAATTTAAAATATTGTTCTAGAAAAATATTAATTGTATTGTAAAATTATATTATATTATATTATTGTTAAAAAAAATAAGAAATATTAAATATTTTTTTTTTCAAATAATATGTAAAAAAAGATTACAATATTAATACATGAAAAAAATTCAATAAATAAAAAAAATACTAAGAACAAATATATAAAAAAAAATATAAATAATAAAAAAAAAGTTATTATAGTATAGGAAAAAAACTAAAATAAATAGATTTTATTAAAAACATAACAATATTTATATAAGAAAAAATTATATTTAAATAAATATTGAATTAAAAAAAAGATATTTTTAAAAAAAATTTTATTATTTAAAAAATAAAAATTATGTTATAAATATAAAAATATTTATATTTAAAACTTCTTTATTCCTTTTATTAATGTATTAAAATTATTTATAAAACATAATATTACCATATTTAAATAATAAAAAATAAAAGAAATAAAATAATATATATTAAAAATATATTAGTAATTATTTATGAAATATAAAATAAAATAAAAAAATAATAATTAATAAAAATTAATAAATATATCTAATAAAA
>NW_004087264.1:0-8526 GCF_000220395.1 Ichthyophthirius multifiliis
ATATAGTATTAAATAAAAGAATTTAGTAAAAAAAATTGCAATAAATAGAATAAAAGTTTTCTTTTGAAAATCACAAAAATGAAAATTTGGAAATTTAGAGTTATTTTAAATGTCCATCTTAATTAACTATAGAAAAAAATCAAGTTTTTAATAAAAAACAATAGCTAAGGAAATACTTTTTAATAATTTTAAATATAAAATTTTGAAAATATAGATAATAATTAAAGCTTTGTAAATAATTTAAGCTTTGCGTATAACTTAAGTATTTAAAATAATATTAATAAACAATAACAATCGAAAAATTATTAATTTTTGAAATTAAATATTGATGAAAGTCGTGAATTTACTTAATCTTAAAGTATGAATAAATATTAATAATATTTAAACTAAACAATATAGAATCTTTTAAAATAATAAAATCAATAATATTAGTAATAAAATGAATAGTTGGGCTATTAGAATTAATAATTGATAAAATAAATTGAATTTTATGTAAACTAAATTTAAAAATAAGACGAAATTATCAAAAATTTAGAAAATGAAATAATAAAAAATGATTTGAATAAAAAAATTAATAAGAAGAGTATTTTCGAGTAAAAAAAAGAATAATTTATTTTAAAATAATATAATGATAAGATAAATTAATAATAAAATGATATTTATTAAAACTTGTAATTAATATAAAAATAAGAATTAGATATTTAATAATTTTAGGTAGAAAACAAATAATTAAAGTAATAAATTTTCTAATTAAAATAATTAAAAACATAAATGAATAAAAAAATCATTTAAAATAATATAAATCAAAGTATAAATAAAAAATAATAAAATAATGATATATCCAAAAATTAAAATATTAAATAATAATATGTTTAGGAGATTAAAAATGATAGAAATTTAATTTAAATAGATTTAAAATAATAAATTGAAAATTAATCGAATTTATATTAATTAGATTAAAATAAATTATTAAATGAAAAAATAAACTTTTTGGAAAAATAAATACTTAGTTTATAAAATATTAAATTAATTAAATATAAAAAAATATACGAAAAATATATAGGTTTAAATTTTTTATTCTATAAAAAATTAATAATTAAAACTAAGAAGAAATAAATAATTAAATTTATATAAATAAGAAAATATAATATAATATTATATTTAGAAAAATCTAAAAGAATAAAAAGAAGAACATAATAATATTGATTATAGATAATTATAAGAATAAATTAATTACTTAAATGAATAATTAAATTAAAAGAATAATGAAATATATTAATTAAATAATCTACAATTCGAATTAAAAAATAAGAATGAATAAAATGGAATAAAAAATGATATAAACATATAAATAAACGACGAAATTAGTAATAAAAATGAAGAATTTTAATAAAAGAATTTAGTTAAAAATGAAATGATAGATTAGTAGAATTTATTAAATGAATAAAATAATTATTTAAAATTATAAATTTAAGAATAAAAAAGAATAAATATAGATTTAAATTTTTAAATAAATGAACTAAATTAATAATTGTAAATAGAAAATAAGAATAAGTCTTTAATTTTATAAAATTAATTTCTTTAGAAAAATATTTTTGATTCCAATTAAAATGAAAAAAATGAAATTTTTAAATAAAAAAATATTGATTTGGAAAAATAATTTAAATAAGAAAATATTATTAATCTAAAAAATAAAGAAATTCAACTTTTTAAAGAATAGATTAAAGATTTTGAAAAATAAATATTTAATATTTAATAGGAAAATAAAGAAATTTTATAAAATAAGGCAATGTTATAAGTAATTAATGAAGAATAATAATAACAATTTGAATAGAATTAAGAATAATAAAATTAATTTATAGATTAATAATAATTATAAATTCAATAATTATAAAAATAACTAAAAGAATTCGTAAATAAAAATGAAGATTTGCTTTAAAAAAATGATATTATATCCAATTAAGATAAATAAATTTTTGATTTATAAGAAAAAATAATAGAAATTTATAATTAAAATGATATCTTATAAAAAGAAATAGAAAGAATTTAATTTTATAAAAATAATGAAAAATATATATAAGGACAATTCGAATAACAAAATAATGAATAATAAAAATAAAGTCAAATGATATAATAATAAAATAACAAAGAAACAATTGAATTATAAAAATAAACTGAATAATAAAATTATGAATATTATAAGAAAGATTTATAAAAAAAGAAAAATAAGTAAATTATATTTGATAAAAATAATGAAAAATTATAGGAAAATATAAAATAATAAAAATAATAAATAGAAGAATTATAATAGTAATTAAATAGTTTATAGAATTAAAATAATTGTATATTAAGTGAAATAGAATTAATTTAATTTGAAAAAAATAATGTATAATTGTAAATAGATGAATTAAATAGAAATATATAAGAATAATTAAATGTTATTAATTAATAAACTAGTATTATTGATAAATAATTAAATTAAATAGAATGTAATCAAAATAATAATTAAATAATCAATTAAAATATAGATAAATTATAAAATTAAAACAAATAATAATAGATATTTATTTATTAACAAGAATCATAAATTGACAAATATAATTTAGAAATTCAAAAATAATAATAAGAAATTAATGATTTAAAGAATCAAAATTCTATATTATAAAAAGATATTGAAAAATTAGTAAATTAAATTAAATAATTGAATTAAGAAAGTATAAATATTTAAAAACAAACAAATTTAAATGAATATAATTAAAATAATGTTATCGAATAAAATTAAGAGATAGAAAGTTTTTAAAAAATAATTAATAATTGGAAATATAAATATGATTAATAAGAAATAAAATTAAATTAAAAAAATGAGATTTTAATTAGTTTGTAAAATCAAATATATAATTTTAAATAAGAATATGAAAAATAACTTGATTTTGAAATAAATGAAAATAATTTAAGTAAAGAATAAATAATTAAAACTAATTTTTTATAAATTTAAGACTTAATATAAATTTTTGAATAATTTAATTAAAAAATATCAAATAATAATTAATAAATAAATGATTTTTAATAAGAAATATCATAATATTGTTTGAATACGGAAAATAAAAAAAATTAAATTTAAAGTATTTAGGAAGAAGAAAATAAACAAAAAATATAATAATTAAAATTCTAAGAAGTTAATTTTTTTGATTAATTTAACTAAAAAATTAAATAAATTAATGAAAACTATGAAAAAAAAGAAGAGGATTTTTAAAAATAATTAAATAATAAAATTCAAGAAAAAATTATAAAGGATAATATAATAAAAATAAAAGATGAAGAAAACAGAGCATTATAAGATAGTAAAAAAACCTAAAGACATAAAATATATATATATATATATATATATATATATATATATATATATATATTTAATCTTTATATATATATTAAAATAAAAAGAAATGTTTTTTTTTTAAAATGAATAGAATAGTTAGTAGTTTTAATAAAATTAATTATAGATATAATAATTATAATTTACAATTGAAAATTTTAATGTAAGCAATATTTAATATGCTTAATAAATAAGCAATTTAGAAAATTAAATAGTTTAATAAAATCAAAAAATCTAAAATATATAAGATTTTTTGAACTAAACTAATTATTTAAAAATAAAAATTGAGAAATAATATTAATAATTATTTGAAAATTACTCTATTATTAGATAAAAGTATTTAGTTTTATAATAAAAATTAGACAATTCTAATAAATTAAATGAATAGTAGAATTTTAAGAATAAATAATTAAAAGAAGAAAATTTAAAATATATATAAAAAATGAAAGATTTAGAAGAATAAATTAAATAGAATTTAGAAAAAATAACATAATTAAAAAAAGAAGATTAGAAATATATATAAGAAATAATAAAATAAAGAGAAGAAGATAAAATATAAATATAAAATTTAAATTAAAAAATATAAAACTAAGAAACAATATAATCAGAATTAGAAAATAACCTTTAATTAATAAAATAACTAAATTTAAAAAACATTTATACTTTAAATAATAAAATATAAAATTTAAATGAATAAATATATATTTTAATGGATCAAAATTCTTTATAAAAAAATTAAGTTTTCGAAATGTAAGAATTAAATGATTATTTAAAAATTAATTTAAAAAAATTGTAAGAGGAAAAAAAAGAAGATTAATAACAAATAAATGAATAATTAGAAAAAATAATAATATTAAATGGATAAATTTAAAATATTAATATTTAAAATAAAGACTAAGTAAGCCGAATATCGAATTTATAAGAAAAAACAAAGCTATATAATAAAAAAATAGAATTATTTGAAAAAAAAACATTTAATTATAATAATAAATAGTACAAGAAAAACAACTATAGGAATTTTTAGAAAATAATAAGAAAGATGCATATAATAAAATAAGCAAATTATAATATAAAATTAAAGAATTATAAAAATATCTAGAATAATTAAATTTAGAATAAAATAAAATAATATAAAATTAAAATATAAAAGACAATAATTTTAAAGAAAAATACCAAAATTTATAAAGTGATTATAATAAAATAATTCAAGAAAAAAAAAATTGGAAAATACTTTATAAGTCTAGAGCGCTTAAAATATAGAAAGTTCTTCGTTTTTTTGTTAAAATAATAAAAGTTTTATTTCTGAAAACAATATAAGCGAAATATATTAAAAGGATATAATTTTATAAAAGGAAATTCAGGAAATTTAAATACTTAAAAAGGAAAATGATAGATTAAAATAATAAGTAGGATTTTTATAATTAGAATCATTATAAAATGAATAAGATTAAGAAAAAAATACTGAAGAATTAAATAGAAAAAGCAATATAATATAAGAAAAATAATAAAAAATATAAGAATTAATAGAAATTATTAAATAATAAACTACTAGTGGTTTTTTATCAACTAGAGAATAAGAAATAGAGAGCAGTATTATTTAAAAATTTAATAATTAAAATAATAATAGTAAATATTAGTATTTAAAATAATTACTTAATAAATATATTGATAATTTATGTGAAGGCTAATAAAATAATAATACCAATTTCGATATTTTAATTAGTATTGTAAAAGAACTGGAATATGAAGAAAATGATTTCAGAAGTATTAAATGTAAACTTAAAAATTTAAAAATAAAAAAAAAATCAATTTTTAAATTTTTTAAAAAATGATTTTTGCTTTTTTTTATTTTTAATTTGTTAAATTTTTATTATAACAACAACAAAATTATTAAATTTTTTTGAAACTTTTATATATATATAAAAAAATGAATATTAACTGATTTTTATATTTAGAATTAATAAAATAAAGAATTATTTTTGATTAAAAAAGGGATAAACAAAAAAAAAATTATCTTTTTAAAGAATTTATAATTTTAATATAAAAAAAACAAAAAATATATTATATTAATTTTAAGTAATATATTATAATAATTTTTTTTTTTAAAAAAAAAAAAATACTGCAGAAGAAGTTTTATATAAGCATTATATGTAATTTGAAAATCAAATATTAGCTTAACTTTCAATATAAAATTCGCGATAAAATTAACATAAAGTTTTTTGTAAAACGTTTTAATCTCCAATAACTTAAATAACTAAATAAAAATAACATATATAAAAATTAATAGAAGAACCTGTTGGATTTTACCATATATAAAAAATAAAATTTAAAAATTATAGATATCCAAGACATCCTTAAACTGATAATTTATATTAATAACAAAATAAAAATAAATTACCTATTTATTTATAAAGTGAACATATAAGAAATGAAGAAAGTAACATTGAAAAAGTTTATTAAAAAAGAGTAAATAATAATAAATTCTTATTTTAAAATTTGGAATAATCTATGGAATTAAACAAAGAATTTAATGATTTAAAATATGATATAAAATAAAAAATAAAAAAAAATTAAAGTGAAAATAAAATATAGTTTGAAATGAATAAGTATGAAAGAAACAAAAAGTTATTTAATTTACAAATGAAAATATAATAAGTATTTAATAAAAATTAAATTTAAAATATAAAAAGAAAATATCATAATAATAATACTAATAATAATAATAATACTAATAATAATAATAATAATAATAATAATAATAATAGTAATAATAATAATAATGACAGTTTATGTGTTTCTAATGATATTACTAAATATAATACATGTAATTCCAATAATTAATATAATAATAAATAAAATAATGATTTTTTTTAAAAAAATGTTTAGAATACTTACTTATAAAATTAAATTTTTAATAAAAGTAGTACTATAAAAGTTATTAACATTAATAGTATTTAAAATCCTTATGAAAAACTAATATATGTATATTTTTTAAAATTATTATTTATTTTTTATTAATAAATAAAGAAATCTAAATCTGCCCATACTTTGCTCAGAAATGCTTAAAAATCTAAATTTCATAAACAAAAAATAATTATTAATACTTATAATAAACTTATAAAAATTAGTTAAGCTTTTTTAACAAAAGCATTTAATATAGAAGCTTATAATTAAACTTAATAATAAAATATAAATGAAATTAATTTATATTAATCACAATAATATTAAAGTATTTTATAATTTTTTATTTTTCTTATATTTTATAAGCTGGATTAAAGTTATTTTTGTGTGTTTTTGTAGAATATTTTAATATTTTAAGAAATAATAATAAATTAATAACTTAAAGAATATTAATTGGATTAAATTTAGATTATAAACATGAATTTTCTTATGTTGAAATCGAGCAAATAGTTTTATTTTATAAACTTTTTATTTATAAAGATTCTAATTTAAAAGAAACAAACAGTTTTATATAATCAGTAAAAATAAAATATTTTAATATTTTATAAAATCTATTTTATATATATAATATAATATTTAAATATATAGTTTTTTAATATTTAAAATAAAATTGAATTCCTTTAAATTTTGAAAATAATAACAAAAAATGATTTAGTATATGATTATTATTTGTAAAAATTAAGTAAAATTTTGAATTTAGACAATACAGTAAATATCGTGGCATTAAACAATTTATTTAATAGCAATATAGTAAATCCTTATGATGTTTTGTATCTTATAAATACACATTGAAATTTTAAATTAAAAGTTAATTAAAATTTATATAATTTTATAATATTGATGACATTTAAAATTTATATTTAAAATATAAAGTTATATATGCTTTATTTTATTAATAAATACTAAAAAATTAAATAGACTATATTTATTTTTTCAATTAATTATGTTATATATATCAAACTATCTCTTAAAGTAAAAATTACTTTGACTCCATATCGATAGTCATTTTTAATAAAATATTTAAATATTTCGTGATTATTTATTATTCAATTCTTTTATAAACTAACATTTTTCAATAATAACGTCTGCAAAATAATTTTATCTCTATATTATAGGAGTTTATATTAATATTTAAATTAATTACATTCAGTTTTTTTGATTTTAATTAAGTTCTTTTATGATTATTATTTTAAGTATTTAATTTATTTATATTTTAATCAATATTCGTATTATTTTAATCATTTTTTATTGTTTTATATATATTTTTAGTTTATATAGAGGTTATTTTATTGTTCTATTGATTATTTTTTATTTAAAAATAATGTTTTTTCGGGTTTTATGCTAAAATTGAGAAGTGAAAAAATAAATAATAATTAAATAAATTATTAATATTTTATTTTTTAAAATAATCAAAATTTAATTGTATTAAAAATTTAATATATAGAATTAAATACTTTATTATAATTTATACAATTTTTATATATGATTTATAAAATATTTTAAAGCTAAAAAACTATTAAAAAAATAAATATAAGACTATTTATAAAGGTAAAATCATATTTATAACTATTAAATATATATTAATTGACAAAATTAAAAATTATAATTTCTATTTTTTATTTAAATAATTCTTATATTTATTATTTGTTAAAATTCTTGCTTCAATATATATCGATTTCAGTTGAATAAATTTATTTTAAATCATTATTTGTTTTTTAATTAAATATCATATTTATTTATTATCTTAAAGGAATTTATCTTTATAAATATTTATTCGAAAAATTTTAATTCGTTTTTTAAATAAATAAATACTTCAAAATTTAGATAAACTGATTGTTAGTATATTTATATATAATATTCTTTTTATAATAATTTGTTAATATATTTAAGATTTCATAATATATAAACTACTTTTTTTTATTAGAATTCAGCTCTAAGCTAACAGTAGACTCAGAAGAGTTTTACATCGGAAATCTTGGCTCTAAGTAAGCAATAATTTTGCTTGTCACATATAAATTAAATGTTTTATTCAAATAGTTTGGCTAAATGATATAAAACAGATATTATAAATCAGCAGTAGATGGATGTGTGGCACTCTTCGATTCTTTAAGAATAAAAATTAAAACAAAAATAGTAAGAAAAGCAAATAAATAAAACCGAAGCATTAACATGAGTTAAATAAAATGACAATT
>NW_004087264.1:9131-37083 GCF_000220395.1 Ichthyophthirius multifiliis
TTATTTTTTTTTTCTTATTTGTTGTTTAATTATTCTTATAGAATTTTAAATTTATAATACTCTGTATATATATTTATTTATAAAAATTTTATTTTTTTATAATTTAAAAAATAATTATTTATGAATATAATAATAATTTGAATTTAATTTATATTTATAATGTATTTCTAAATATATTTATAATATTATTTAAATGTTAACTAGTTTTTTTTAAATTAAATAAATAAAATATTATATTAAAATAATTTATTAACTTTTTTCAATCTAAATTTTTTTTTAAAAAATTATGTATATATAATGTTTTTTATTTTTGATTAATTTTCCATTTTTTTTAGTATTATTATATTTAATGTTTTCATACTTAAATTTTTTATTATTTTTATTTATAATGTTATTAAAAATTGATTTTTAATTGAATTTTTTATATAGAATTTTTATTAATTTAGTAACGATTTTTTTTCTATTTCATTATATATAAAAATTATTTTAATTAATTATTTTAAATTTCTTTAAAATTGAATAAAATTTTCAGGTAACTTTTATATTAATAATAATATTTAGGTTAAAATATAATTAAAATATGTTATATATTTTTATATAATACATAAATGAATAATCTTAAAATTATTATATATAAATGATAGCCATAATATATTATTTTTTTATGTATAATTTTCATTTATATGTATTAAATATTAAATAATTATAATAAAATAATTAAATAAATATATTTTTTATCTATAATTATTATGTTTATTATTTAATATATATTTTTTATTTAAATTGACGATAAAATTGTATTTAATTTTATATAATATAATACGTAAAATTTCTTTAAAATGTTAAATAAAAAAGTATTTATCAGTATATAAAATAATAATAAATTAAAAAAAAATATATATATAAGAAATACCACAAAATTATATAAAAGACTACATAAAAAATTCAATTTAAAAACAATATAAAATAATCTAATTAAAAGTTTTAAATAAAAAAACAATTTAAAAAATAAATAAATAATAAAAAACCAAATATGAAAACATTAATTCTATTATTATTATTAATTAGTTTAGTATTATCTCATGATTAAAAGAAATTTGAATTTTTAGAATAATCTGCTCTAACACAAGAATAAAAAGTTAGCTTTATTTAATAATTTAAAACTATAGTTAAAAATTAAGACCTTTCTAAAGAAATTAAAAACTAAAAACTTTAAGAATTATTTACCTAATTCAGTCTTGATTTCACATAATTCTAATCTAAATTTGAAGAAATAAAAAACCATAAAGAATAATAAGAAAACGAATCTAGAAAAGATGGAAAAGGTTCTAAAGAAGGTAAAAGAGGAAAAGGAAAAGAAGGAAAAGGAGGAAAAGGAGAAAAAGGAGGAAAAGGAAGAAAAGGTGATAAAGAAAGAAAAGAAAATAATGATTAATAATAATAAGATTCCTCCACTTAAACAAAAGACGAATAAATCCCAGATAATGGCTCTATTTTAGCAAGATTACTTCAAAATTCAAAGAAAAATAATTAGAATAGCTCTAAAGAAGAATAAAAACCTGTTAAAAATAATTAAAAAAATAATAATGTCACAAAAGAAGAATAAAAACCTGAAAAAGATACTGAAAAAAATAAAAATAAAAAACCTAATGAATAAGTGAAAGAAAATGAAAAGAATAAATAACATAAAGATGCTTAAAGTCCTTGATTTTATTAATAAGAATTAATTATTTAAAAAATAAAATAGAACATATTAATTATATATAAAATTTATTTATTATTACTTACTAATTATTTATTATATTTTGATTTAACTATTTTGTTTTTTTTGTAATAAATATTAATTAAAAGAATTTAAATTTTAGTTTGTTATTTTATAATTATTAAATAATTATATATAGATAAGTTTTTAATTATTAATTTTTTACCTTTATTTATTTTTTTATATAAATAAAATACTTAATATATTAATTAATTTATATAAAAAATAATAAGTTTTTAATATAGTAAATTATATTTTAAATTAATTTTAAAATTTGTTAAAAAAAAAATATAATAATAATTAATTTTTAAAAAAAAATATTACAAGATTTTCAAAAAAATATATTTTTGTTATAAAAAAAAAATTAACATTGAAGTTAAAGAAAAATAAATAAAAATCTAATTAATATATATAAAAATTTCGATTGAATAAAATTAATTAAAAATTTATAAATAAATATAATTACATATCATATAAAATTATATATATATATACATATATATTAATATAAATGTAATTATCAAATATAAAAAAACTAGATATAAATTATTTAGAAGACCAAAAATAAATATTAGATGTAATAATACCAAACATAATAAATAAAAAGTTAAATTGCGAACTAAATTTTTTATTTTATTTATTAACTTCTGAAAAATAACGTAATATTTAAAAAAAGAAAAAAAAATATTTTAAGATGGTTTCGAAAATCATGAAATCAATTTTTTAAAGAATTTGAATAGCGAATAAAAATATGATAGATGTTTATAAATAATATAAGAAATTATATTTAACTTTAGGAAAATGGAAAAAAAGAAGGATTTATAAAGTTACGTTCTAAAACTTTTAAAATATGGAAAGATAAGTAAATTATATTAAATGGATTTTAATTGTAAACTATAAAGAAAAAAAAATTAAAATTTATGATTTATAAACTTATAATGTATAATGGATTGGAATAAAATAAAGTATGTAAACATTTGCATTAGTTTCTAAATATGAAACAAATAAATATAAAATAGTATATTTAGGCTGGAATACACTCAAAGGAAGCATGGAATGGTATGAAGCAATATAATAGAAAACTTTAAATGCTATTGCTTAGAATAATATGTATATTAATTAATGTTTAATTATAAAAATTAGATACAAAATAATATAAAAAATCAAGAAAATTAAAATTAATAATAATAATAATAATAATTATAATAATAATAATAATAATAATAATAATAATAAACATAATTAACATTATAAATATAATATTAATAAAAAAATACATAATAAACCTAATTGTCTTTATCATAATAACTAAATACATAATAAATATAATCATAATAATAAAATACTTAGTAAATATAATATATTTAATAATAATAATAAAATATAGAATAAACATAATAAATATAATAATAATAAACAAATAATGAAATTACTATTGATCCTATAATAGTAAATGAAATTTAAATAAAAAACTCATTTTAATTATCTGAAAATAATAATTTTTTATATTAACAAAATTTAAGTTTATCATAATAAAAAATCGAGAATTTTAATGAAATAAACAATATTTCGGAAGAAATTATTCCTCCTTTTATAATGAGTTAATTTTTTTAAAATTACGACTTAAATAAAGTAAATACTGAAATTCCTCCTATAGAATTCTAATGCATATAAAGATTTAATAATGGAAATACTTGCATATACTAAAGTTAAAGTGACCCACGAAAAATGAGGGTAATTTAATAAATTAAATGCGTAAAAATAACAGATGTGTTCAATATATTTAATAATGTAGAGTATGAAATATAGTGGAATTCCTGTGTGAGCCAAATAAAGATATTAAATTTACTTAGAGACAAATAATTAGCTGTTATTTATTAAAAAAATAAGAAAAGTAGTCTCATATATAGGCCTAGGGATTACGTTTATATGAGATATTCGTTTGTATAAAATGGTAAATACTTCATTATTGATAAATCAATAGAAAATGAGTAAGTAAGAGGAAATTCTTTGGTCACTGTGAGAGGAAATATAGAATATAAAGTATTATGTATTCAAGAAGAGGAAGAAGATGTTGTGTAGGTTTTTGTGGATCTTTTAATAGAAAATTTGGGATTTTTGAACAAATATTAGGATGCGGGGATTACTTATGCATATGTAGCAGGATTTGAGGGTGTTATAAATGAAATTAATAGAAAAATTGAGGAAGGGGAGAAAATATAAAATCTTTTTAGTGTTAAAGGGAAAATTTTAAAATAATAAATTTCAAAAAAAAATTAAAGTTAATTACATTATACAGAAATTTAAAATTAATAATAATTAGAAAATATTAATTATAATCTTTTAAAAAAAGTAATGACGAAAATGAAGACGAGAAAGAGTAATTAATTTTATACGAAAAAGACGAGGAAGAAAACGAGTAATTAAACTTAGAAATGAATCAATATTCGAAAGAATTAATTCATTAAACGTCTTTTTTAATTTAAGAAAAAGAAACATTAATCCATTAGTCTTTAGAAAACTTAATATAACTAATCACTGAAAACACACACGTATCATTTTGTATAAAAAAGAAGTTCGAAATGTCCCAAATAAATACCAAATACAGTGAAAAAAGACTCCAAAGTTCATGCGAAAACGGTCATTATTAATTCAAAAAAGACTGGGAACGGGAAGAAAAGACAGGCAAGTTTTTATTCATAAACAAGGAAAAAATCGAGACTTAGAAAAAAATAATATCTTTCCTATTATCAAAAATCGGTTCTAATATAATTAAAGGAAAATCTATTCTCTCGATTTCACTTCCTATAGATATTTTTGAACCAAGATCTAATTTAGAAAGATTCGCTTATAGTTGCTCTTTTGCTCCTATTTATTTAAAAAAGGCGGCTTTATTAACTGATGCCGTTTAATAGATGAAATTTGCTGGCATTTTTCTTATTACTACAACTGTTATGTATTTGGATTTATCTAAACCCTTTAATCCTGTACTTGGGGAAACATATTAAGGAAGATTGAATGGTTTTCCTTTTTATTGCGAATAAATTAGCCATCATCCGCCTATTTGTGCACTTTTTTATGATGGGGAAGGCTATTAAATTCACGGGCAGATAGAGAGTATTGCCTAGATGCATGCTAATAGTGTCACGGGAATTAATTAGGGCAATTTTTGGGTCGTTTTTAAGAATACTGGGAATAAAATTGGACTTATTTAGGCAGCAGGGAGTCTTAATGGAACTTCTTTTGGGACAAGATATATGTCAGTAGATGGGTCGTATATTGCACATGATTTAAAGAATTAACTTGTGATGGAAGTGAAGGCTAATCCAGATAAAAAGGGCTTTTTTTCTATGTCTAAATAGTCGACAACTATTGATTTTGTTTAAGGAGGAATTTATAGAGCCACTGATGATTTTTTGAGGAAAATTTAATAATTGAAACCTCATTATTATAAAATAGAAGGATTAAATCTAAAGGAAGATGTGAAAGAATAAATCTGTAATATTAAAGGCTTTTGGAATAAAGAAATTGTAGTAGATGGAGAATTTTTGTGGAATCAAGAAGAACCGTTGCCTTTTGTTTTAGAAGGGGAAGAGAATCCTATACCTAGTGATTGTAGTTGGAGATAAGATTTATTGTATTTAAGGGCAGGGGATAAGGTTAAAGGGTAACAATATAAAGAAGTTATTGAAGATATTTAGAGAAAAGATAGGAAATTAAGGGAAAAATGGAAAGAATAAGAAAAAAAAATTAAAGGGAAAAAATGAATGTTTATTTTAAGTTTTTTTTTTAAAATAACATTTTATAATTTTTTTTTATCTTTTAAATAAAAGAGTAGTATTTCTTTTTTTTTATATATATATAATACAATAAAGAATTGAAATATAATTTTTTTTAAAAAATAAAAAAAAATATATTAGTTCTTATAAAAAATATAATGTCGTTTAAATCAATATTAGAAATAGTTTTACATTTACAGAATTTCCAAAACATAGACTTATTTTATTAAGGCTTATATTTTTTACGATTTACAATATATTATTAAAATCCTAAAGATTAAGTATTAAAAAAAAAAAAGGAATAAAGTATATAAAATATATAAAAGTAAAAAACATATGCACATCCATATAAATTAAGTGAGAATTATAAGCGTTATAAAACTGAACAAAACGAAACATTAAAAGGTTTAAAATTTAACGATTCTTAGTATTTTCGGCCTGCTGGAATAATTGAAAGTTAGAATGTTTTTTGTTCGAAGTCTTTTTTTATAAAGTTTTGTGAAGAAGAAGTTGAATTAAATGATTTTTGCCATTTCAATTTAGAATTTGATATTGAAAAAGAAGCCATAGAGTTATATATGGAAACGGAATTAATGTTTTTCGATTGTATGAATATCAACGGAAACAATAATACTTTAAATTCGTTAAATGTATAAAAAAAAATAGAAAATAATATTTAATAATAACCTCCTTCTTTTTCACATAAATGTAGTGAAGAATAAAATTTATATAATGAAAGCAGAAGCCTTACTGTTAATAAATACAAAATAAGTGACCCATTTGATGGAATACACGAATATATTCCTTTGTTTTTCCAAGAATCAAACTTTTGTATTGCAAATGCTATTATACATACAACAAGATTAGGTATTTTTTTTATTTTTTTTTCAAAATAAATTAAATGTATTCATGTTTTATTAGATTATGCATATAGATTAATTCCTATATAGCTTTCTGATTTTTCGAAAATTCCTCCTGAGGAAAGAATAGGGTATATCGAATAATATATATAGAAATAAGATTCTTAATAATAAAAACAAATGGATGAAGCATTAAAGAAATAACTAAATATTAAAAATAATAAAGAAATTGATTATGAATATGTGTATTCTGTTTTTGTAGATAATTTGAAAAAATCTTATAATAAAATTTATAATCATTATAATAAAATTAGTAGTAGATGCATATTAGATTGGTAGAAAAAAAAATTCAAGAAATATTTAGTAAATATTAAATAATAAAAATTCACATATATGTATTATATATATAAAGTAACCTCCTAATAGACTTATAATACCAGAATATGTTCCAAATGATTAATAATAATAATAAAAAAATATATCCTTTAATATTTTATTAGAAAAAAGATTTAAAACTAAAGATCCAGAAGTGATTTTGCACGCAATTTTAAATGAGGCTAATTTCGTGAGCAATTAGTTATAATTATTATGGTATAAATATCTTGATTTATATAAAGTATCTCCTGTTTTTACGTTTGTTTTGTTTAAATATGAATATTATATTAGGTTGAAAGAAAGAATAAGTATGTTTATTATTAAAAAGAAGATTTAAAGCTAAAACTTCGCTAAAATGCATGAGTAAATAAATGTTGACTAAAATTAAAAAATAGCTTTAAAAATAAGATAAAACTTAGAAATTATAGACAAAAAATATCATAACGTAATAAATAATATATATTAAATCTCTTTTTTTATTATTAAAAAATAAATAGAAAATCGAATAGATAAACTCTTAAAAAATAAACTAACATCCTTTAATTTTCGAAGAAATAATAATAAAAGAACAAAAAGAGGCAAATGAAGAAAACATAACAGACAGCACAGATCCATCCCAAGAATATTACAAAGGAATTCATTTATTTATATTGGTCCATGGATTCTAAGGTAATGCTTTTGATATGAAATTATTCAAAAACTACATCAATTATTCATATCCGGAAGCCATGTTTTTATGTAGTTCATACAATGAGGATAACACAGAAGGTGATTTAGAAGATATGGGAAAAAATTTGGCTAATGAAATAACTGCGTTTGTATAAGATAATTGTTAAGGGGATAATTTAGGGAAGTATACATATATATTTATATTTTAAATAATTAACAAAAAAATAATTAGACTTTCTCTTATAGGATTTAGTTTAGGCGGATTAATTATTAGGTCAGCATTGCCTTATTTAGAGTAGTTTTCATAAAAAACTTTCACTTTTATGTCTTTATCTTCCCCACATTTAGGATTTATGTATAATTCTAATAAAATAATCGATACAGGAATCTGGATTTTAAAAAGGTGGAAAAAAAGTATTTGCCTTTAATAACTTACTATGGCGGATCATTAAGATATTTAATAAACCTTTTTATATAAATTATCTTAGGCTAAAGGACTTGGCTGGTTTAAAAATATATGCCTTGTTTCAAGTTCTTAGGATAGTTATTCACCTTTTGACTCCGCAAGGATTGAAATGACTAAAGAAGCTTCAAAAGATCCTAAAAAAGGATAATTGTATAATGAAATGACTTAAAATGTTTTGGGATAACTTAGTACTAATGTTTTATATAGGTTAGATGTACATTTTTAAATTTAGGAGAAGTTACTTTTTATTATATTTTAATATTTAAATTAATTTTTTTGTTTTAGAAATATTGATACTTTTATTGGAAGAGCGGCGCATATTTAATTTATAGAATGTTAATAATTAATTAGATTATTAATTTTAAATTATGAATAGTTTTTTAGATGATATTGCTTTTAATTTTTTATGTATATAATATATAAAATTTAATAATTTTTTTTTTTTTTTTTACTTTTAATAAATTAAATATTAAAGTAATAATAAAATTTATTACTTTTATCGAAAAATAATTTTTATTTTATTTATAAAAAAAAATAAAATATTATTATAATGTCTATTTCTATTGAAAATATTTTATATTAATAAACGCAAATAGTTTATTTTTTTAAAAAACGACATAATTTAATAAAATATTTTATCTATTTTCTAAAGATTATTAAAAAAATATATTATTTAATCATAAAAAATTACTTTTTTTAATTACATGTTAATATAATAAACAAATCAAATTTATATTTTTTTAATATTTCTGTTATTTTATTATATAAAGTATATATAAATATTATAATAGAATTTGTTAAAAGAAAAAAAATAAAATAAAAAATATATAAAATATTATAGAAAAATATAAAAAAAAATTATAAAAAATAAAAAAAAAAATTAATTATTTATTTATTTAAAAAAAACTTTCAATAAAAAGGAAAAAAATAAAAAAAATATGGAAAACTAAAAATTAAATGTAAAAAAATTTAAAATACAAAGATTAAATAAATTATAATTAAAAAATAGTTACAAGAAATAAAAAAAATATTAAACTTTAATTCATAATAAAGATCTTCATAAAGAATATAAGAATTATTTTAATTAATAAAAAACCTTCCTTTTTTTTAAGATTACCTTTAAAATCCTGAAACAGCGAATGTAGTAAACTTATGTTGTAAATATATGTAATATCAATAATTTGATTAAAATTAAATGATTTTTAATGAAAATGATTAAGCTGATAAATTCTATGTTATAATATAGGGATAAGTAGGAGTATATAAGTAAGAGTAAATAATCGATGAAGAAGATGAAGAAACTGATGTTGATAATAAAAATAATAGTGAAAATATATTTCTTAAATATCTTTATACAGGAGATAGCTTCGGATAACTGGCTCTTATTAATGATAAACCACGTTCTGCTAGTATAAAAACTATAACGGAAACACATTTAGCTGTTTTAAGTAAAGATACTTTTAATAACATATTAAAAGAGCATGAATAAATAAAACATTAAAGAGGTAAATATTATTATTTTTACAATTAATATTTTAATTAAATAATAAAATAGAAATTAATTATTTTGTAGGATAAAATATATTCCAAGGATGCAGTTAAAAAAGTATTTTGTAACTTTTTTAAACTTCTGTTTTGATAAACTAAGGCAAAAATGATGTTATATATAATGAAAATGATAAAAATTGTAATTATGTATATTTAATAAAATATGGAGAATATGCAGTAAATATATAATATTTTTATTTATTTTTTATTAAAAAAATAAAAAAATTAAAGTTGTATAAAAATATAAATGTAAATGAAGACTATAATTTAAAAAAATAAAAGAAAAATGTTAAAGTAATAATATAAAAAAATATATATATAAATATATATATATATATAAATTTATAGATTAAAATTCTTACTTAAGGAGAATTGATTGGTGAAGATAAGTTTTTAAAAGAAAAACAAAGAAACTATAAATTAATGTGTGAAAGTTTATAAGGTCAAGTGTATAAATTAAGGGCATATAATTTCAAATTTGCAATTGATAAAGATTCTTTAAAATGGAAATAAGTGCAATCATCAATTATTTAGAAAGAAGAAGATAATTAAATGAGAATTAATAAAATGAAAGAGTAGTTTTCATAATACAAAAACTATCTATTTGAAGATAAAAATACTAAATTATCGTATATAAAAGCAATAATATCACCAAAAAATAAAAATAATAATTCTGAAAATTTATAAATGAAATAATAATAATTTAATTCTTTAAATAATACAAATTTAATAAATAATCAGTATTAACTTAATAATTTCCCGATAAAAGATATTTCTATTTCAATTTAAAATATAGAGAGCTAGAAAAGTTAAAAAGAAAGTATAGGTTTAAAAGAAAATATATAAAATATTAAATCTTTAAGCAATATTCCTAATATACCTGATGTTATTATAAGAAGTAAAAAAAATACTTTAGAAGATATTGATAATTAATATTATTTAAAAAACTATTAAAATAAATTAAATATTGATTTAATTGTAAATAAATAATAAATAAAAAAACAAAACTATAATAATTATATTAGAAGTTGGAGAAATATAGAAAATAATAAAAATAATAATAATAATAATAATAATAATAATCAAACGAAAAAAAACAATTTAATCAATAAAATTAAAAAGTTTATTGATGTAAAAAAGAGTAATAATATTATTTAAGTAAATTAATATAAACTACCGATACTTAATTAAAAAAATAATTGATGTTTATTATATTCTACTAATATTTAAAAAAAAAAAAATATTAAAATATTTATATAATTAATTATATTTTAATAATTAAAAATATTAAATTATTTAAATTAATTTTAAAAAAATATGTTTATTTATTTTTAAATATAAATATCTTTATTTATATAAAATAAAACAAAACATAAAATATATATAATTTTAATTAAATTAAGATTTTTTTATATATATATATATAAAAAAAAGAAGATCAGAAATAAAAAAATATATAAATAAATTAATATATATAAATATATATATATATTTATACATATATATATATACATTTATATATTAATATATATTTATTATATATTTTTTTTTCATTCTTAAAATTTAGGTAATTTAAGAATGTCATTTTTATTTGTAATTAAATATTCTTAAACATTAAGTACATTTTAATTTGTCATTATTTTATTTATTTTTTTCATTAAATTAACTTATTAAGCATTAACTTTTTATTTTTTCCAATTTCTAATAAAATTATCTTGAGGTACTTTGCCTTTACAAACTAGCTTTTTATTAATTTAAAATTCATATAATTATCTTTGGGGATTACTATTCCTACTATTATTCTAATAATTATATTAATCAATAAGACTTTTGTTAATTTTTATTAATAATTAATTTTTTAAGAAGGACTTATTTCTGAAGGAATAGGAATATAACTTAAAGATTTTGCATGATTAATATATTTTCGATTTTTTTCCTTTAACCCAATTATTGAATAATATAAGTTATTATTTATTGGTTATTTCTAAATATTATTATTATTTATTGGTTATTTATAGTTATTACTATTATAATTATTATTATTATTATTATTATTATTATTATTATTATTTATTATTATTATTATTATTATTAATGATATCATTTTCCAATTATTTTTGTTAGAAGCTATTTTTCTTTTATAAATTTCCTTAATAAAAAGTCGTATTTCTTCTTTGTATTTCAGCTTAAATAATATTTTAAGTTGCTATATGACCTTCTATGGTACTTCTTCTTGCTTCATATTCTATCTTGCTTTTTATTTCTTGTAAACTTTGAATAGCTTCTTGACTTTCTCTAAGCATTTTTTCTCTTTATTTATAATTAGCATTTAAAAATTTATCATTAATGCATTATTAATTAATTTATTCATTTTAAACTAAATAAAGCTTTTATAAATAATTCATTTCGTTAGCATTTTTGAAGAGGATTTGTAAATTACTTTATTTTTATTTTTCGTCTGTTTATACACTATATTATTTATCGAGTTTTTATTAAATATGTGCAGGGGTTAAATCTTATATTAAAAATTACTTATATTCTTATATTTGTTATATTTATTTTTATATTCGAACTTCATTTTCTTAGTCTCTCATTTGTAAAAGTTTTATTGTTTATTTTATTAATTAAGGTGATTCGTTTAGTTAACGCATAAAATTACTACGGGATATTTTAAATATTATTCCTTTTATACTTTCGCATTTTAATTTGAACTTTCTTTTGTTTAATTTTAATAAATATTCTTCGCCTACAAATTCGCTTTATGAAATTAATTTTATCTTTATTTTTTTGTTTTTTTGATTTTGATTTTTTTTTCTTTTTTTTTTATTACTTTTATTTCTTTTGATGCTTTAGGTATTGCATATTTATTTAATGTTGAAAAATTTAAAATACTTTCTTTTTATTTATCTTCATTTTATTTTTCTATTTTCTCGATTTTTTTATACAACTAAATAAAATAAAATTATAAAAAAAATAAAAAAAATAAAAAAAAAAATATTAATATAAAAATATTTAAAAAAATCACTCCATAATCTCCTTCTTTAATAATAATAAAAAAATCCGATATATCATTTTCATTATAAATAATATCGTTTTTAGCCACATTTTAGGAAATACAATTCATATAAATATTTCTTAAATATCTATCTTACCATTTTTCAAAAATTTGAATTTTTTTCAAAAAATTAATTCCATTTTATATTTTAATGATCTCATGTTCCTTTAAAATTTCCTAAAAAGTTTATTTACTCAACCATGCTACATGAGTATTTTATAAACACTTTATTGTTACAGTTCTTTTCTCATCGTTCAAAAGAGCTATTTCTCCAAAACCATTTCCATCACTTAGTTTAGCTTCCAAAATTGTTTCTTAAAAGTTTTCTAGTTTAGAAACTGAGCCAGGTAACATATTTAATTAGCTTCTATTATTTTTTTCCTTTTTTTTAACTATTGGGATTTAATCTTATTTTTGGTCATCTTAATCTTTTATTATTTTTTCGTTTTGGACTTTTCGGTATCTCTTAAATACACCTACTTCTCCTTATATTATTACATAAAAATTATCACCAAACTGTCCTTATCTAAATATTACTGAATCAGTTTCGTAAAATTTATATTGCATATATTTACAACATAGCTTTACAACGTTTTAAGTTTCAGGCATTTCTAAATAATTTTTGAAAAATTGGAGGTTTTAGACCATAATTTGTAAATCATTTAATTATTTTTATGTGCGGGAATCACAAGGAGTATCAAGGATTTTTTTTATCATTTTTAACTATTATTTTATTTATTTTAATTATTTTGGTATTTGGTAATTATTTTTACATTTATTTCTTTTTGGAATTCTTCCATTTTTTTAGTTTAGGATTTTTTTTTATTTTTTTTTAATAAATATGTAAAACTCTTGTATATTGTATATATTTTTAGTTTGTATTAAAAAAAAAATATTTATTATTATTATTTTTTTTATGTGAATATTTTTTTTTTTTTCCTAAATTTATTAAGATTGTTTAATAAAAATCTTACAAAAATGAAATACATATTTTGTTTTATATATATAAATAAAAATTTATTTACTTATGATATATATAGAAAAATTATCTTTTAATATATAAAAAAAATACTTAATAATCTAATAAATAAAACAAAATAAAATTAAAATGTATTTGATAAAATAATTTATTATTAAAATTAAAATTTTTTTTTAAAAAAAAATAAAAATATTCTCCATAGAATCTAATATTTAAAATTTTCATAATAATTAACAAAAAATAAATATTATAAGTTAGATTTTTAATAACTAATAAGAATTTGATAAAAAAAAAAAATAATATAAGAAAATAAAAGATTAAATATTATTATAATAATTGATTATTATAATTTAGTATTTGTTTTAAAAAATGTTTCCATAAAAATTAAAAAAAAAATTTTTAAGTAAAATTTTAAAAATTAAAAAGAATTTTATAAAAAAAATATTTTATTAAAAAAAAAAAAAAAAAAAAAATTTTTTAATATTTTTAAAAATAAATATAAGTAAAGAGAAAAACATAATTTATAATTATATATTTAAACAAAAAGTAATATCAAATAATAATAATTTATAATATACAATTAAATAAATAAATAGATTTTATAATAAAATTATTTTTGCAATAAATTTTATAATAAATTAATATAATTTTTATATATTTTATTTAATATAAGCTTTTGTAAAAATTATCATTGAATAATTATAATTTTATTGATATAAATACTTATTTAAATGGATATTAATAATAAAAAATATAACTATAATAAAATAAAGATATTTTTATTTACTATTGAACAAATTATATAAATAAAGAAAAGATTATATACTTTATAATTATATAACAATAATATAATTATTATTATTATTATTATTATTATTATTATTATTATTATTATTATTATTTATATTATTTATTATAATAAATATTTTTTTTATATATTCTTTATTTATCTTCATCTTCAAATTAATTCTTAAAATTTTTATTTCAATTAAACAAATAATTTTAATTATATTTTTAAAACTAAGAAAATATAAACTAATATATATCTCAAATAAAAAAAAAAAAATATGTATTATAAAAAAAATTAATATATAAATAAATTTATTTATTAAAATAATAAATATGGTTTTTATTTAATAAAATATACATTTAATTTATATTTTGAAGATTAATAAATATCAAATATAATTTATAATTTTTTAAAATTAATTTATATTTTAAAAAAAAAGTCTTTTATAAATTTTTTTTCGCAATATAACTTTTGTAGGTATTATTGATACTGAAATCTCGATTTCTGTAAAAGCATTATTTTTAAATTTATAACCCTCACATATTTTCTTATCATTTTAAATTCATAAAATTAATTTATATTATTTTTATTAATATATTAATTATATATAATAATATATAAAATAAATATTTTTTTAATGTTGATTCTAAAATATCTATATTTTAATTTCAATTATTTTATCCTAATAATAAATAAATATTTTTAAGATTATATAAAAATTAATGAATATAATATTTAATTGTTAAAAAAGTACATATGATGTTTTATAAACCCACACTGCGATTTACTTATATGTGAATATAAACTATAATAAAAAAAAATATTTTATTAATATTTATATATATTTAAATATAATAATTTAAAAAAATATTATATCAAATAAATAAAATTATATATAATTTAGTTAATTTTAATATATAAATATTAAAATGCAGAAATAATAGAAAATATTTAAAATATATAAAGTAATACTTAACATTTTAAAATAAATTATTTAAAAAGTAAGATGATTAAAATTTATTGTATAATAGTATATAATTAATATAATTTTTGAAATACTATAAAAATAAAAAAGCATCATATAATTGAAATTTATATGTATGATGTAATTTGAAAAAATATATTCTAATGGAAAAATATTATTTTATTAAACTATAAATATGAATATATTAAAAATATTGATTTATTAAATTATATTTAATATTTTTTTTTTTATAAAATCGTATTTAATTTCTATTTGCTTAAAAAAAAATATTGTTAGATTAAATTGAAAAACTATCATTTTTAAAAATTCCATTTTATTTTAAATACATGTATATGTTAATATAAAAATTATATATTTTGTATGGTTATTTTTTTAATAATTTTAAAAATAATTAAATATTTTTGTAATATATATAATTTTTTTTTAGAGAAATAATATTAAAAGCAAACACATTTATTTTTACATAATGGATAAAATATTATTTTTAAATATGTAAATTTGTACTTTTTATGTTTTTTAAATAATAAAAATAGCAATCAAAAAATGATTTATATTTATAAATACATTAAAAAAAAAATGATTGTCTACAATTTAATCAATAACTATATTTAGTTTTAAATTCTCCTAATACAACATTTTCGTCACAATTAGTTTTTTAGTAAGGCATAAGCAGTCACTTGGTTATTAACTAAGATTTAAGCAAAAATCAATAGAATATAAAAAGTGTTTTCCATCAACAATTTAACAGACACCAAGTACTCCATTTCCCAATTATCCCTTAAGTGCCTATATAATGTCATTATATTTATATTATTTTTCATCACTAGGAGTAATACCTACGTTTCTCAAAATAGCTAATGGTTCATATTTCTTAAGAACTTCAAGAGACATTCTAAAGTAATCATTCATGTATTTTTTTGTTGAGATTTACAATTATTATTCTTAATTATCATTCCAGCATGTTCCGTGTTTTTCCCATTCATGTTTTCTGAAAGTTTCAGTAGAGTCATAAATTCCAGTCCAATATTGATTTAAATCTTAAAGAATATCTTATTCGATTAAAGTGGAATCATAAATTATTTTTTAACAATTTTATTAATATTTGCATTAATCTTAAGAAGTTCCAGTAGGCCATACACCATGTAAGTTAAAATGAGTTCCATCAAAATCTATTAAGTCTTATTTGTTGCATTTTTTAAATTTACATAAAGAACCAGGCCATTCGATTTCTACTTAGTAGTAAGTATATTCGATTTTATTTAAAGATGATTAGATAATTTAAGAGTCTTAAGATTTTGGGTAAAATTTATAAATTGCAAAAATTAAGGCCAAAATTGCGAATATAGATAAAAATGTTTTATTCATATTTTTTTATTTATTTTTTATTTTAAATCAGGTTATATGATATATTTTTTATACTATTTTATATTTATAAAAAAATAAAAATAAAAAAATTGTATATATATTATTTTAATATTCACTTTTAAAAAAAATATTTTTATTTAGAATTTCAATAGCTATATTTAATATAAAATTATTTTATTAATATTTAATTAAAAGATTTTTAATTAAATTTTACATTATAAAAATTATTAATCTATAAAATAAATATTAAGTATATTAAAATAAATATATATTAAAAATTTAGATATATATATATATATTTTATATAATAATATATATATATATTTCTTTATATTTATAATCATATTTTAATATAAATTAATTTATGTATTTTTTTTTTTAAATTAATTTAATATTTTTCATTATTTAATAATTTTACTTATTTTTTAAAAGCATTTTTAAAATTTTCATTTTTTTTTATTTATTTTTCCAAATGCTTTTTTTATTTAATATATTTTTTAATTATTATACTAAAAATGTTTTATTTTTATATATATTTTTTTATTTTAATTAATTTATATATTAATATATTTAAATAATAATTATTTTTATATATATATTTAATAATTATTTTTTTCAACTTCTTTTAAAAATCAATTTTATTAATTTGTATGTTCTTTAATATTATAATCTTAATTTTATTTTTAAATTTCTAACAATTTAAAAATTATATAAATTACATATATATATAAAAATATTATAAAAAAATTAAAATATAAATGAAAGGATTATTATTATTAGCCTTAGCATCTTTCACCTTACTTTCAGTTGGACCAATATTATTGTTATCACCCTAAACTCCCCTTATTCGTAGTTCTTAAAATGTCAACTACGTATCTGAATTCGAGAATTTCAACTTTAAATATAACAAACAATACTAATCTTAATAATAATATTAATACCGTCTTTAAGTTTTCACCGAAAATTTAAAATACATTGAATAATAAAACAAGAAAAGCCAATCTTTCACTTTAGGAGTAAATAGTATATCTCATTTAACTAGAGAAGAATTTATTTAAACTTACTTAGGTTTGAATATCATAAATTATTATCCAGAAAATATTTCTTAAGAAATAGTTAATGTAGAAGACTTACCTGATAGTGTTGATTGGAGAACTTAAGGAGCAGTTACTCCTGTAAAAGATTAAGGCTAATGTGGTTCTTGTTGGGCTTTTTCTACAACTGGATCACTTGAAGGTGCCAATTATTTATAAAACAAAACTTTATCAGCTTTTTCTGAATAATAATTGATGGATTGTTCTTGGCTATATGGAAACTTAGGATGTAATGGAGGTCTTATGCCCCGTGCTTTCAAATGGGTAGCCTCTCATGGAGTTACTACAGAAGATAAATACCCTTATGAGGCAAAATCCCACTTCTCATGCAAAAATAAAAATGGAGAATTTAAAATTTCCTCCTATTAAGAAATTCCAGTTGGAGACTGTGATGCTTTAGCCTAATCAGTTAGTTAAAGACCCACTTCTATTGCCGTAGATGCTTCTAATTGGTAAAGTTATTCTTCTGGTGTTTTCGATGATTGTGCTACTAGATTAAATCATGGTGTTTTGGCTGTTGGATATACTTCTGAATATTGGATTGTTAAAAACTCATGGAATACTTCTTGGGGATAATAAGGATATATTAACTTGAAAAGAGGAAACACTTGTGGATTGTGCAACTCAGCATCTTACCCTGTAGCTTGATTTTGATAATGAGTTAATTATTAAAAATTACATACTATTATATATATTTAAATAGTTACATACTATTTTTTTTTTAAAAAAAAATCATTTAATTTTTTATAAATTGTAAGTGGTTTTAATAATTTTTTTTGTCTAAATTATGTTCTTTTTATTATAATTTTTTATTTTCTTTTTAATAAATAGTATATATTAAAAATAAATGAATATATAAGTTATTATATATAAATTATAATTATTTTGAAAAAGTAAAATATTTGTTGAATATTAAAAAAAAAATAAAAAAATAAAAAAATTTAATATTTTTTTAAATTAATATTCAAAAATTATTTTTTTTATTTAAAGCTATATTTTTTTTTTCGTTTTAAATATAAAGTTAATTTTCTTAGAATTTTTAATTAGTATCATTAATAGATCCCAAAAATTATTTTAAATGTATTTATTAATTTATTTATAAATTTTATTATTAATTTTAAAATAAATTTTCGTTATTAATTTTTTTTTGTTAATCTTTTTTTTAAAAGAATTTAAAAGAACTTCCTGTTTTCATTTAATCGGTTTAATTAAATATTTTAGAAATATTAAAATCATTATAAACATCATTATTATTATTAATATTATTATTTTATTATTATTCTATTTTTTTTTCTTATAGCCTAGGTTATTAAAACAAATGAATCGGTTATTTTTACATAAGTTAGTCGAAATCGTAATTAATTAATTATTATTTTTTATTTTAAACTTAGTTTTGTATTAAATTAAGTTAGAATTTCTATTCATAAATTAATTATTGTTTTATAAATACATTTTTCTATTATTCTTCAATTTCCTATTCTTTTTAAAGAATTTTTACTTCTTCTCCGTTAATATTATTTTATTAATTCGTTTGTAAATCATCTTAGATTTAATCCAATTTTTTTATTTAATTTTCTCTTTCTTTTTTCATTTACATTTATTAATTAAATTCAATTTCTTATTTTTTATTATTTAGCATTTTTTCCATTAAATCCATTTTTTCCTAAACCTATGCATTATTTTTTCCAAATTATTCTTTCATATTTAAAAATAAATAATTTTATCTCTCATATTCTTTATATTTTTATTCATATTCGATTTAAATTTCTTATCTTTCATTTTCGAGTTTTAATTTTTCTTTTTCGTAAAGTATTTACTCATTTTATAACAAATTTTTATTTTTTTCATTTAATTCATTGAGATGTGTTTATGCATCGTTTAATTTTTAATATTCGTTTTTGATCATTTCCTTTTCTTTTTTAAGATTTTCGATTATTTAAATTTCACTATTATTTAATTTTTCTTTTATTTTTTAAATTTAATCCTTTTCGTTTTCTATAAATTATCTTTCTGCTAATAATTTTTTCTCGAGTTCTTTTATTTCTAATTCTTCTTATTATTCTTTTAGTTCATCGTTTTCCTTTAATTGTTAAGTTAATTATATATTAACACTATCAGGTATATGGATTAATATTTATTCTGTTAATTTATCTATTTATTCTTTGTTTGTTTTGAAGCTTATTTCTTAGAATAATGTTTCATTTTGTTTTTCCAATTGTTAATTTAATAAAGAAATATTTTTTTCGTGAGCCTATTCCACTTTCAATTATTGAATTTAAAAAATTTTGCGTTATTCTTCCATTTCTTTTAAAAAAATATTTCGTAAATTATCAAATTATTCCTTTAAAAGGGTATTTGCTTCTTCTTACATTTCAATGCTTTTTTGCCTTTCGAATTTCAATATTTCCTCATATTTTTATTTCAAACTTACTAATTGTAAATTATATGTATTTTGTAAATTTTCAGTTTCTTACTTTATTTATTCAATTAATTTTTAGTTAATTTCTTATCGCGGGTCTTTTAATTTATTTATAGGACTAGCAAAAAAATTTAATTCAGTGTTTATCAAATTAATTTTATTTTTTTATTGATTGTTATCTAATGTACCACCCAAATTAAAAAATTAATCTTTATCAATACTAGATGAGTTTTCTTTAAAATTATTTTTCTTATTTGTAGTTTAAAAACTTCCATTAATTTACAAATTTTAGTATAAAGACATAGGAGTTTTAGAAATTGACGGTGCTTAATCATTCTAGTCGTTTTCTAATTATCTATAATCAAGCTTTATTTTAAACAAAAATAAATATATATATATATAAATATATATATATATATATATATATATATATATATATATATATTTATATGTATAATACTTGACTCCGAATTCGCGGTTGAGTTATTCTTTTATCCTTTTCTTAATCATTTTTTTAATAAAACTAAGATTTTCTACGAATTTCATCTCCTTCTAGTTAATTGTTTTTCTATTATAAAATAGATAAATTAGTTGATTTTTTGTTTTTATCTAAATCTTTAGCGATTTGTTCAAAAAAATCATTATCATTATCTTTATCTCTATTTTGTTAATACAGATTATCATTTTTAGAATTAGAATTTTAATTTCTTTAATTTCTTTATGTATTTTTTTATTCTTCAATATTATTATTACTTTGACTTACTTTTTAATTAGATATATCGTTTCTTTATTTTTTTTGTTTTCCAATGAATTTATTATATCATCTAAATCAAAATCTTACATGTTTTTTTGTAATAAATTAAAAAGTTTTATTTTTTTAATATAAAAATATATATTATATTATTTTAAATTTATAATTTTTATATTTTATATAAATTTTTGTAATTTTTTGCTTTGTTTCAAAACTAAATAAGCAATTTATTTATTTTTACATGAAATAACTATACAAAAATCATAAATGTCTTTTTTTCTATAAAGAAGCTTCTTTTGAAGCTTCTCTAATTTAATTTCTCTACTAATTAGTTTAAAACCAAGTTTTTTTTGGTTTGTTTAAAATATCATCTTAAAACTTGATTAAGTTTTCTGCTTTTTTCATTTCCATTTCTGCTTTTCTTAATTATCTTTCAGCCTATTCTTCATCTATAACCCTTTCGATTTCCCTTTCAATTCCTTTAATTTTATCTTAATAGCTTTTCAATATATCTTCAGGAATACTAAATTTCTTCATAGCCGAATCTTAATTTTCCTTAAGCATTTTTTTCAGACTTTTAAGTTCTTATTCAGTCCCTAAAGTGAGCGAAACTCCCTCTTTTCCTGCTCTTGCAGTTCTTCCTACTCTATGTATGTATCTTGAAACTTCAGTAGGAAGTTCATAATTAATAACTGCTTTTAAGCCTTAAATATCTAGCCCTCTGGCTGCTAAATCTGTGGCCATTAAGTACGAGTATTTTCCTTCTTTAAAATCTGTGAAGGCTTGAATTCTTTGGTTTTGGGTCATATTTCCATGTAGTTCACAGACTGATAGTTTGAAAAGCCCGAAAATAATTGCCATGCGGTGACATTATTTTTTTGTTTTAAAAAAAATTACTGTTTTATCTTTGTAGAATTTGGCTGCAACTGCCAATAGAGAAGCTTCACGCGTATTTTCGAATGGAATTTTAAGCATTTTTTATGTTAGTTTATCGTTTGTGCTATTACTTGCGTTTATTTTTATCCTAACAGGCTTCTTAAGAGCTAAATCAATCAAAGATTAAACACTATCATTCAATGTAGCAGAAAAAAGAAGAGTTTGTCTATCTCTGCTGCAATTTTAGAGAATTTCCTTTATTTCGCTTTCAAAACCTAATTCTAATTATTTATCCGCCTCATCAAAAACCAGTATTTCTAAATTATCTAAATCCACACATTTAGAATTTCTTAAATGATCTATAAGTCTTCCAGGAGTAGAAATTATCAAGTCAGGAAATCTTCTTAATTCAGCTTCTTATTTTTGCATTGAAACGGCTCCAATTATTAGACAGGCTCGAAGTTTGGTATATGTATTTAGTTTAGTGAAAAAATCGAAACATTAAAATGCCAATTCACGAGTAGGGGTTACTATTACAGCTTTGGAGTAATTTGTGTATTGGGAATGATAGTATTTTAGAGTATAGGAATTAAAAATGCAGCCGTTTTCCCAGAACCAGTTAAAGAACTTGCGAGTATGTCTTTTCCTTATAAAGATGGAGGAATTGATAATTATTGAATTTGTGTAGGATTTTCATATTCCATTTCATCTATAGCTTTTAGTAAAGGTTTTATTACACCTAATTATTACCACGTTTTTTACGGGGCTTTTTTTATTAGTAGTTTTTATTGTTTTTTTTTTAGTTCCTAATTTTTTATTTATGTGGATTAAGTCTTTTCTTGTGGGATATTTTCTTCTTCTTCTTATTCTTCTTCTGATGATTTTTCTATATCTAATGTTTATTTTACACGTTTTTGCATTCTTTTAACTTTTTATTCAGTTGTAGTAGAGCGGTATGTGTGCTCGAGTTTTGTTTAATCAAGGACTTGTGCTTTTAGTTATTGGGAAAAATCAGATTGATTGTTTGTGGGTATCGATAATCCAGAAAAAAAATCGGTTTTTTTGGGAATAAATGCTTCTTGGCTGTCTGAGTCTTAATCAGAATTTGAATAATTGCTTGATTTGTTTGAATTTATATCTATGTATAGATCAGTCATTTTTATTTTAATTTTTAGTATTTTATTTTTTTATTTTTGTATGTAAATTTAACCTCTAGTTTTAATTTTTTATATATTATTTTATTTTTTTATTAAAAAATATTCTAAATTAAGACATAAATAATAACAATTATATATAGTTTTTCTTCCTTTTAATTTTTTTTTTTTGTTCGAACTGTTTATATTTTATTTTTTTCATTTTTTTTCTTTATTTAAATGCTTTTTGAGTAATAATTAACCTTCTTCAATAGATTTTTATTTATTTTATAAATTTTTTTCATCAATTCTTTTAAAAAATAATTAATTTTAATATAAAAAATATGTTTATTTTATTTAAAAATACTGCTGTTATGTTTAAGTCTGGAAAAAATTAAGTATTGAAGCTTATGCTTTAAAATTTTTGTATATTTTATTTTTTTAAAAAATTAAAATTTATTTACAATAAAATGTTCCTGCTATTATTAATCCAATTACTATAAAAAGTTTTGCTGATGTACGTTAAAATTTATCATCGTAATCATGTAAATTTTAATTAAGTTGTGAGTTTTTAGCTTTTGTTTCTTTTAATTTAGTTAAAATCATACGTGGTCTAACCATTTTATATTGATGTATTTTATATATGATAATATAAATTAATTTTTTTTTTTTTTTCAAAAAAAAATATATATATAATTATATAAATATATATATATATATATATATATATTTTTATTTTAAAATAATTAATCTAAAATACAATTTTTTTTTCTTATTCTTCTTTTAATAAACTATTTTTTAATAGAATAAAGGTAATTATATTAATAATATATTAAGCATTCCAATTTTATTTATTATTAAAAAGTAATATTTAAAAATATTTTATGAATTTCATATAAATATTATTTGGAATTATATTAAAAAAGAATAAATATAGTTTTTTTTTTTAAATATGTATTATTAAATATATTAAATAATTTTTTATTATTAATTAAATTTATTTATATATGTTTTTTTTTATATAAAATATTATTATTCTAAAAAAAAATATTAAATTTATTTTATAATTTAATAAAAATAAATATTATAAATAATATAAAGAATTTAAATTGATATATATACAAATAAAATTTTTGTTTAATAAAATAAATAGTTAATAAATTTAGTTGAAGATAAACAAATTATATAACGTTTTTTATAAAAGAAAATAAAAATATATATATAAAAAAATATAAAAATAAAAATTTAATAATTGAATAATAATATTAAATAAATATATATATATATTTTTTTAAAAAAAAAAAACCAATAAATAAGCATTCCCAGAAAATATTAAATGTATCCCAAAAAGCATCCTGCAAATAATCCTTCGGAAATTAAATCACGAAAAAACTTAACTTAGCAATAAAAAGAGGAATTAAAGCGTCAAGTAGCCGATCGTCTTTCTAAAAAATATGGAATATAAAATTCCGAATTAATAAAAGGAGAAGTTTCAAATTACATGAAAAACACGACACATATAACTGCCGAAGGTTTAAAAAATCTTGAGGATTCTATAAAAGCCTAAACTAAGAAAGAAAAAAGCGACCAAGTGAAAATAGAAGACGATGAATCTGTCAAATCAGGTATTTCTAAAATGTCTGGTGCCACAAATTTCGATGAAGTGGACAAATACACTCAATAGAAAAATTTGAGCAATTAAGATGATAAAGAAAGTGAGGTTAAAAAGACTAAAAAATTACAAGGAACTCAAATAAAAAAATACGAGAATGATTTAGATTTTCTAGAAGAAGAAAATGAGTGGGCAGCTATATATAAATATAATAAATTCCTTTATGATAAAGAATAGGAAATGTTACGTCAGAAAAAAATATAGGAAGTGATTTAAACACGAGAAAATTTAGATGCTTAGGTAAAAGAGAAGGAAAAACTAAAAGAAAAGGAAAGAAAATAAAATTATAATTATGTTGATAATATAAAAGTATAAATGGATATTTTCGACGAGAAAGAAAAAGAGAAAGCCATTCAACTTTAAAAAATAAAGGAAATGGAAAAAATGGATCGGGAAAAATAAGTTAAAGAAAATAAGCATAGAAGAAGATAAGATTAAAAATAAGAAAAATAATTAGATGCTTATTTAATGTAAAAAGTAAAGGAAGAAATAGAGGCTGATTAATAATATTAACTTTTCAAAAAAGAACATTAAGCATAAGTTATGAAAAAATTGCTTTAGGAAAATGAAGAAAGAAAAGAAAGAATGAGATAAGAAGCAGAGTAAGAAAGATAGGAAAATATTTAGCTTATGGATGCTTATTGTAGACTTATTGATGAGTAGGATAAATAAAGAGATAAAACTTTGTAGGAAAGGGAAGACAAAATGAAAGAGTATTAAAGAGCAGCTTTAGAAAATGTGACTATGGTGCATGAAGATAAAGTAGCGATTATGGACAAAAGAAGATAAAAATATCATGATAGACATGAGAAGAAGTTAGACCAATAAGAAATTGATAGAAAAAGAAAAGAAAAAGAATAGAAAGCGCTTATGAAAGAGTATTTATTTAAATAAATGGAAGAAAAAGAATAAAGAGCAAAGAAGGAAAAAGAAAATTATAATGAATAGGCTGTTATTTGGAAAAATGATAATGAACTTTTTAATTAATTTTAGGATAAAAAAAATAAGGAAAAAAAAGAAGTTATGTAGACATATGCGGGTACACTTAAAGAATAAATGAATGATAACTTGAAAAATAAAAAAGTTTGTTTAGCAGCTATGAATGAAAATGAAGCTTAACTTAATAAAAGATTACTCGAAGAATTAGATAATATAAGATAAGAAGTTAAAAGAAATTGATAATTATATTATATAATATATATATATATATAAAAATATATATAGTATAATAATATATATATATTATACATATATATATTCATATAAATATATATATATTATTTTAGTTTTTTTTTTATTTGATTTTTTTATTTATTTTTATTGAAAGATCTACTCTATTTTTTGTTTACGTTTGAAATTATCAAATTATAAAATTTGATATAAAACTCTATTCATTTTTTTTGACTTTTTTATTTAATTCATTTTAAAAACATTTTTTTTAAATTCTAATTTTATCATAGTATTTTTTTTAAAAATATATGATTATGAAAATAATTAAAAAAACTTAATTAAATAATTTGATTTATAATAAATTTTATTGCTTTTTATTTTTTATTTAATCTGTTAATAATATATAAATATCATATTATAAATTAATTGTAAAATGCGAGTTTGTTTATTAAATTAATAACATTAATAAGTCTAACCCAACCCAATTAATAAATTAAAAACTTAAATTTCTTTAGAAAATACCCATTAAATATAATAATCTATGATAAAAAAATAATAATCTAGAGTATATTCTTCAATATCACCTTAAAAGTAACATATAAACTCAATTGATAGCTAATTAAAGTAATAAGAATAAAATTAAAATGTTTAAATAATTAAATAATAAAAATAAATAAATAATATATATTTATAATAATAAATCAAAAATAATAATTATGTATTTTAAAAACAGCAGTTTATATATCCTAATATGGAATATTAATAAAACTATAAAAAATAAAATATTAAATTATATAATAATGATAATAATAATTCCTTATAATAATAGTAATATTAATAGTAATATATATAAGATTAAAATAAAAATAACGATGGAAATTGTTATCAAATTCAAAATAATTAATAATAATATAGTAATATTAATAACATAGAATTAATAATATTAGAAAAGGAATAATATAAATCTTAATTAATAAAAGCAGAAAACTTATTATAATAAATGCTTTCTGAAAACACTAGTTTGAATAAATTAATATAAGACTAAACTGAATGTATTATTTATTTATTTATTTAAATTTTACATTTCTTTTTTTAATAAAAAAAAAGATAAATAAGAAATTAATAAAAAAGAATAAATTATTTAATAAAAATAATAATAAATTTTATAAATCCAAGCAGAAAATTAGCTATTGCATTAATAACTAGCTCAAAATTAACAATCTTAATAATAACTCATATAATAAAATGAAGAGTTAATAAAACAAAATTATAATTTAAATGATTTAGTTGAAGAAATTAGCAAAAAATATCAAACCTAATAAAATTAAAGTTAATAAGAAAAAAACGATATGTTAGAATAAGAATCTTTGAAAATAATTTCACATTTTGAAAAATAAATATCTTTGGTAATGAAAGAAAATGAGCTTTTGAAAAATTAAGCGAACGAAATTTAAAATATACATACAGAGTAGTCAAATAATACTATAATTGAAGAATAAAAGGAAGTTCTAAAAGAATTAGAAGATAAAGTTTATTTATTAGTCCAAGAAAATGAAAACTTAAATTAGGTTTTATAATAATATTAAAGTTAAGATTAATAGAAATTTATAAATGAATAATAAAACCTTATTTCTTAATTAATTTAGGAAAACAAAGATTTAAATATTAAAGATGAAATTAATAAAAAAGAAATAATTACTTTAAAAAAAAATTAAAATTAAAAAAATATTCCATATATATAAATATAATAATAAAAATAAAAATTATAACTAAACTTATTTAATTCAGATTGCAAATTTGCAGGACTTTAAAATGTAAAAAAATAATAAAATACAGTAGAATAATATCCTTAAATAACATTTGGAAATTAAAATTAAGAAAAAAATTAAAAGTAAAGAGTACATTCTTAAACTTCATTAAAAAATATGAAATAAAATAATGTAAGTGAGAAAATAAAATAATATATATATAAATACAAATTAAAAAAATAAAGTAAATTATAATAAAATATATTATATTTAATATTATTTGTGAAATAATAATTTAAAAGTAAAATAAAAATAACAAGAAGAAAATCAAAAATAAAAATATATTATAAAATATTTTATATAATAAATATTTTTTTTTAAAAAAAAATTAATAATTAGTATAAATATGTATAATGAAATATATATAAATATATATATATATATATATATATTATA
>NW_004087849.1:0-4698 GCF_000220395.1 Ichthyophthirius multifiliis
ATTATATATATATATATATATATATATATATATATATATATATATATAAATATTTTTATACTTCCTTATATCAAAAATATATTTATTAGATATAATTCATTATAATATATTTACTATCTTTTTTTATAATTAATAAATTTAATTTTGTTGTTCATTACATACTATTATAAATGTAAAATATTTATTTTATAATATTTAATATTATTTACTGTCTATAATATTTTTAATAATAATAATTAATATAATTAATTATAATTATAAATATTACCCCCTTTTTTTTTACAATAATTTCAAAATTTATAAATATCATAATTAACAGACTGAATAAAATTAATTTATATATTAATTTTATAAATATATATTATTTTTATTTTTACTAGCTATAAAATATTAGAATTTAAATTTTTAATTTTAATAGAATTTTCTTACAATCTATTTAAAAAATTAATATGTTTTTTTTTTAACATTAAGAAAAAATTACTTGCTTATATTTAATAATAAAGATAATATTAAATTTTTTAATTATTACTATCTTATATATAAAAATCAAATATATAATAAATTTATTAACACAATATATTAGTTAGATAGATTTTTAAAATTTTACCATCTATAATTTTAAAAATTAATATTAATAATACAAATTCATATTACGCACTTTTTAAAAAATAAATTATTTTATGTTAAAATATGATATTTATTTACTTTCTTTTATAAAATAATATTATAAAATTTATATTATAATCTTACAATCTTTATTTGATTTTTTCATATTTTGTTTTAATGAAAAATAAATAAGTACGCACTAAATTTAAAAAAATAAAAAATATAAGATATTTTTAAATAATTTATACAATCTATTTTTATTAGTTAATATAATAAGGTAAATTATTAATGTTACTTCCTATTATTAATTGCAAAATAATAATACAAGTCATATTTACACTCTAAATTTATAAAAAATATTATTATATATTTAAAAAAATAAAATAAAAAAAATTACACACTATTTAACAAATATAATTTTTTAGATTATATTGATAATCTAAAATAATTAATTATACAGACTTTTTAAATTATAATTATAAATTAATCAATTTTGATGATTTTACTTCAAACTATTCAATTGTAAATAAAATTATATTTTAGATATTATTTTTTGTTATCTACATCCTTTATATAAGAAATTTTTAAAGAATATTTAAAAATTTGTATAAATTAAAAATAACTAATGGCTAATCATAATTAATTTTGATGATAAATTCAATAAATAGTAAAAATTAATTAACAATATTTTATGTTTATTACTGATATCTAAAATAATAGAATGTTTATATATTAATTTAATTATATATATATATTTTAGAATTATATAAATATTATAAGTTTACGCTTTTCTTTATTATGTTTAAATTAATATAAAATAAATATAAGTGAAAATAATAAATAGATTTCCAAATAATTTTACACTCTATTTTTTTTAAAAGAAAACAATTATTATAGACAAATTATAATTTCATACGCACTAAATATTTTTATCAGATTATAAGAAACAGAAAAATTAATAGTTACTTACTAAATATAAGAATTATACTAAATAGATTAAAAAATTCTTACATCCTAAATAAAAATGAAAATGCATAAGTTAGAAATAGCATAAAATTACGCACTATTAAACTAATAAAAACTATATAATTAAAATGAAATATTACTATCTATTAGAAATTAATATTATTATGAGAAAATCATTAAAATACATCCTATAAATATAAAATTTTTAATTATGTAATCAACAAATATTACTAAGTGCTAAAAATTAAATTAAAATAAATTAAATTAAAAATTTAATAAAAAAAATACATCCTAATTAAAATTACGATTATATATGTCATATTTGAAAAAAACTGTCAAAAATAATAACAAATTTTTATTATAATTAATTTAGTAAAATATATATTAATGATAAAATTTTCATAATAATTTATGTATACATAACATCCTATAATTAAAATAATTTTTTTATAATTTAATAATAGAAAATAAATTACTTTATTTAAATAAAATTATTTTATCTTAAATATGAAAAATAATAATTTAAGTAAATCTAACCTTTCAACTATTAATATAATAAATAAATTTCATATTTTTATTTTTTTACTTTCTAAAAAAAGATAAAAATAATGATTATTTAATTATTAATGTTTACGCACTTATTTTAAAAATAAATTAAAATATTTTTTTCTTAAAATATTATATTATAATTTGTTTGATAATTACTCTCTATTATTCATAAAAATTAATCAATTTTTAATATAAAATTAAATCTTTTCATATATTACTTTCTAATTTTTTTAAAAAAGATAAATATAATTTCTATTATATAATACTCCCTATTTATAATTAAATAGATTGATAAATTTCAACTAAAAATGTAATTTTATTTAATATATTTACATTCTATTTATTAGTATAAATTATTGTAATTTATATATAAATGCTATTTTAATTAATATTACAAACTTTTTTTATTAAGAATTATTATAAATTTAATATATTACTATCTTTAATAAAAATTAATGAATTTAAACTCAAAATACTATTTTATTTAATATATTACAATCTATTAATAATATAAAAAATATAAATTTAATCTATAAATACTATTTTATTTTAATATTACATCCTATTTTATTTTTATTATATAGATAATTAATTTTAAATTCAAAACAATTTTATTTGATATATTATACTTTCTATTTTTAATTTGAAAATAAATACATTTAACATAAAAGGCTATTTTATTTAATATACAATCTATTATAGTTATAAAAATGATAAAAAGTTAAACAAAAAATAATATTACATGCTATTTTTATTTAAATGTTTATTATTTTAAACATAAATAGATATTTTGTTTAATAATACCCACTTTTTTAATAAAAAAATAATTTATAATTTAAACAATAAAATTATATTTTATTTTACACCCTATTTTTAATAAAAATTGATATATATTTATACTTAATATTCTATTTTATTTAATATTACACCCTATTTTATTTATAAATAGTATATTTTTAATTAAAAATGTTATTTCATATGTAATTTACCTTTTATTTTGTTTATAAAGTTGATATATTTATAAAAAATAGTATTTTATTTAATATTACATGCTATTTTTATTAAAAAAATAGATAAATTTAAACAATAATCTATATTTTTAATAATACTTTCTATTTTTAATATAAATATATAAATTAAAATCAATAAATGTTATTTTAAATAATTTTACTTGCTATTATAAATAATAAATTTAAACTAAAAATTCTATTTAAGTAATTTTACTTTCTTAATTAAATAATGATTTAAACTAAATTTTTTATTTTTCAATAATACTTGCTATTGTTTTATTTAAATATTAATAAATTCTAATTACAAATGATATTTATTTAATATACCTTTTTAAAGGAAAAAGCAAAATATATATAAAAAAAATACTATATATTACCATCTATTTTTTAAAAAAATATGATAAATTATATCTAAAAATGTATTTCTTATATTTAATATTACATTCTATTGTATATATAAAAATGTTAAATTTTAAACAAGAGTTTTATTTTATATATAATTACTATCTAGTTTAAAAAAATTCATAAATTTGTAAATATAATTTAATTATGAACAACCTACTATTTTAATAAATAGTTTAATTAATTTAAACTTTAATTCAATTTTGTTTAATATTACAAACTTTTTATATTAACAATAAAATAAAATAAAATAAAGTTAAAATATAAATGATGATATTTTATTTAATATTACATACTATTTTTAATTAATAGTTATATATTTAAACTAAAAATGTTATTTTATATATATTTACACCCTATTTTTAATTAAATTTTTATAATTTAACTAAAATTTATATTATTTAATATTACAAACTATTTTACAATACAATATTTAAAATAAAATTAAACTAAAAATTATATTTTATTTCATATTACTGGCTATTATAAAATAAAAATAATAGAAATTTAATATTGTTTAATTATATATGGTATTACAAGCTATTTTTATTAAAAATTTAAACTAAAAATGCTATTTTGAATAATATTACAGTCTATTATAAATTTAAAAGATAATTTTATTTGATTTTACTAACTTTTATAAATTAAATATAGATAAATTTTATAAAAAGATAAAATTTATTTTAATATTACATCCTATTTAAATAAAAGTTTATTTATTTAAATTAATAATTATATTATTTAGTATATTACAATCTATTTTTAAAAAAAATATTAATATATTTTAAGTAAAATGCATTTCATTTAAATATTACTATCTATTTTCAATATAAAATAAAAAAAAAACTATATTAATTAAATAAAACTCCCTATTTAAAATAAAAAAATTAATAATTTAAAAAAAATTCTATTGAATTAAAGAATACTGGCTATTTATAATAAATTTCGAATAAATGAAAACAATTTTTATTTTCAATATTACATTCTATATATAATATATATAAATAAAAAAATTAATTTATATTTTTACTCCCTATATTTAATAAGAAATATGTATTTTAAAATTTATTTAAATTACTCCCTATTATAAAAAAAATTATTTTTAATATTTAAGTATATATATATATATATATATATATATATATATATATATATATTATTATTA
>NW_004087262.1:0-7501 GCF_000220395.1 Ichthyophthirius multifiliis
ATATTTTTTGTCACCAAATTAATTATACTTAAAAAAAAAAATAATATATATATAAAAATATTTATATATATATATATAACTCTAAATTAACGCTTATTTTTTTTATATTTTTAAAATAGAAATAAAGCATTGTTAATATATTCTTTTATAAGATTTTATTCTTATTTTTTATTTCTAATCTCAATAGTTAATTCTTTTATATTTTCTGCCGAAATACTATCTAATTAGCTTACTTTTTATAAGGTATCTATATTAAAAATTCGGATAAAATTTGGAATTTGTTTCATTTTTTAATTTTCTATTTAACTTTTTTATTATACATAATCTTAGATATCAAAAAAATCTTTAATTAATTATTAGGAAGTCATTTACTTTAATAAGTTTCTCAAAACAATAATAATTTTAATAATACAAATGATAAAATATAATAAAGTAAACGATGTTTATATCCAATTACTTATTAATATATTATTACACAATTAAATGATAAAAGAAGGCATTAATTTAAAAATTAAGTCTAATATTTCTCCTAATTCATAAAAAACAGAAAAAATATTCTCATTAAAAACCTTATTAAAGCCATATTTTGAATTTAATTCAATAGCAATTTAAGTTTTTAATTTATTTTAAATTTGATTTTAGTTAATTTACGTAATATTATATTTATTTTAAAATAATTTTGAATTAAAAATGCTATTTTATGTATTTTACATATTTTCTTAATTTTAAATAAGAATATTTTCAAATAAAGAATTTAAACTGTTTTTTTTCTCTTTTTCTTTGTAATCATTCTTAAGTTAAAAAAAATTCAAATTTCTTTGATAATCTTATATATTGTTTTCAGTATTATATATTTTATTATCATTATTTATTATATTATTCTCATTATTATTATTATAATTTAAATTATTAGGTATTAATTTACTATCACTATCTTAATTTTGATTATTTTATATCTGAAATACTTTATCTTTATCAGAGTTTAATTATTCTTGCTATTTTTTAGCTTTTAATAAGTTTATCAATTCCCTATTTGTTATTTAAAAATAAATAAATTAATATATAACTACTATGTCAATATGATATTTTAATCTTTATATATTTTATAATATAAATATAAAGCTAAAATATTAATAATTTAAAGTAATCCATAAAAAATTCCTTTTTAAATATTTTTCTTAATATTAATTCCAAAAAAGTGTCTTAAACCTTAATATTAATACTTATTAGTTTATTTTAATTCAATATATCCTATTATTCTTATCCAAAATAAAATTACTATTAATAGGTGAAGAACTAATATTCCAATTAAAAAATATCGAAATTTCTCTTCTCTAAAATCTGAAAGGATAACATATATATAATCTAGTGTATATTAAATAAGGGATATTATAATTCTGAAAAAAAAAACTATTTTTTATGATTAATCTATATATATTACATATTATAATGTATTTATTTATTTTTTTTAAAAAAAAAATTAATTTTTTAAATTTTTTTTTTAAAAAAAAAAAAAAAATTATTTTCTAGGTCTAAAAATATTTTTATTTTTTTAATAAATAAAAAAATACACCAAAAAAAAAAATATATATATATATAAATGAGACTCTTTCACTTAACTAACTACATTGTTTATTAAGTTATATCCATACTCCAATTTTCCTATATATAATAATTAATATTTTAATTAATCCATTCATGATTAACAGCCTCTTCAATATTCATTCTAAATTCAGGATCTTTTACAAGTAGTTTTTGAATAAAATCTTAAGCTAAACATGAAACATAACTAGGAAAACTAATATTTTATTTCTAAAAATATATATATATATAAAAGAAAATACTAAAAAAATAAATAAAACTTACATTAATAATACATTATAAAGTATCATTTTTAGTTGATTGTTAAAATGGTTGGATTCCTGTTAAAATATAATAAGTTAAAACACCTAAACTCCACATGTCTACTGATTATCCATAATATTATCCTTAAGCTATTTCTGGGCTCATATAATCAACAGTACCACAAAATGTTCGCCTTTATTATTAATAATTATATACACTGCATCCGAAATCAGTTATTTTTATAATCCCAAAAGAAAGAAGAATATTCTCAGATTTTAAATCTCTATATAATATATGATTTCTATGCATAAATAATAGAGCATTTAGTATTTATTTTACACATATTATTGCTTAGAGATCAGTATATTTAAATTTCTTGTCTAAGTCTAATTATAAAGATCCGTTATGAGCATATTCTTATACTAAATATATATTTTAATCATCATAATAAAAACCATATAATTAAATAATATTAACATGTTTTAAATAGCTTTATAATTTTATTTCATTTTATAAATAATCTTCTATTTTTAAACGTATTAAATTATATTTATTTATTTTTTTGATAGCCACAATAATTCCATTTTATACATCTCTTATTTTATATATAATATAATTTAAATATTTATATATATATATAATAATTTATATATATATTTATATATTTATTTTTTTACTTAGCAATATAAACCTATCCAAATTTTCCATTTCCTAGTTGTTTCCCAATTTAAAAGTTTTCTTTTTTAAAAGGATTATTGAATAGAATATTATCTTTTAAAGGACTATATTATATATAATTATAAGGCTATACATTATTTAAAGTTATATTAGTACTATTAGTACTTACATTTTAATAGCTATATTTATATTACTATAATCTATATTTTTCTATGATTCTTTAGTTTTTTCTTAAAACTCAAACCCTTGATTGTCTATTATTTTTATCAAAGGTATATTAATTAGATTTTTATTAATTTATATGTCTTAATTTTATAATTATAGATTTTATTTGGAATATGATACTTTTTAATAACTTTTAGGTAATGGCGGAATATTACTTTTTCTATTTTAAGTATTTTTTCTTTTTGAGCAGAATACTGGGTTTTATAATTAGATTTATTTTATATTTAATTATATATTTTGTCTATATTTCTTATAGTGAAAAGTTATTATCTAAGTTTTTCATTTTAATGGTCATTTTTTTAAGTAAATTTACATAATTTAATTTAGGCGAACAACCCATAATTTTTTTTTAAATTATTTCACTATAAAGGGATTAATTATTATTCAAATTCTATATGTAATTACTATTTGAAATATTATTTTTTTAGAAATTTAATTTTGCCTAATATTTATCGTTATTATATAAAAATGTTTTATCTTTTTCATTTAAATTTTAAAAATTAATCTCTTTTATAAATAATTCATTTAAATTAATTTTATCTTTTTAAAATTCATTATTTTGTTATTTTTAATTAGATAAACTGTATAAATTAATATCATTATAAAGTGAATTATATCTTACTCTTCCTTTTTAAGTATTATTATTTTTAATGTAAATATTATTAGTTTATTCTTATAAATTATCATAGTTTTATTAAATGTTATTTTAATTATTTTAAGTTAATGGTTTTTGTTAATCTTAATCAATTTAATAATTATTATTTAATATTAATAATTATTTTATAAAATATTTATACACTATCATATTAATTTTCGTTTATGTAAATTAACAATCTGAGTAACTTCTTTAGTTAATTTTCTAATTAATATCTTGATTTTATATATTTATTTTATCAAAAATTAAGTAGTCTTGTTAAATCATATATATATATATAGTTATTTTAGTATTTATATTTTTTTTATTTTTTTTGTAAATTATAAAATTTTAATTATAATTTTTATTTATATATTGTTTAAGAAAAATATATATTTTATTTTTTCTTAATTTGTAGTCTATAATTTTATCTAATTTTATAAAATAAATATATATATATTAAAAATTCATATTTAATAATAAAATTATTAACTCAAAATAAAAAAAACATAAAACTATTATATTTATTTATCTAAAAGAAAAAAAAAACATGAAAATAAACTTTATATAAAAACGATATTTTTAATAAAAAATAAATCTTAAATTATATATATTGAAAAAAAAAATCAAGAAAATATATAATATATTACATTTATTTTTTATAATAAATAAATTATTTAAACCCAATAATTAAATATTAAATAAAATATTTAATTAATTTCAAATATTTTAATTTTTTTAAATTTATTTTAATCAATAAAAGATAATATCATTTCATATCATTCTTGTTTTAAAAAAAAATATATAAAGAATACATTTTTTATTATTAAAAAATATATAGATTTTTATATTTTAATATAAAAATATTTGGATATATAAATTATTTAATTTCATAAATATAAATATTTTAAATACTTTTGTTTTTTTTTCTTTATAATTTTTAATTTTTTATAAAATTATTTTATTTATCAGATATATATATATATTTTTTTTTTTTATAATAAGCAAATTATAAAAAACTAATAAAAAAACAATTATTGACGGGTTGAAAATAATAAAAACTAAAAAAATCTGAAAAAAAAAAGAAATTAATAATAAAAAACAATAAAAAAAAAAAGAATATAAAAAATAAAAATAAAAGCATACAAAAATGGCTAAAAGAACTATAAAGGTAGGAATTTGCAGAAAATATGGAACCAGATATGGTTCTTCCCTTAGAAAAGTAGTTAAGAAATTCGAAATATCTTAACATATGAAATATCTTTGCCCATTCTGTGGAAAAGTACTGCCCATAAAAAAAAATTAAATTAAATAAATTTAATTAATAATATATTAAAAATAAAAAAAATTAAAGACCGCTGTTAAAAGAACTGCTGTAGGTATATGGAAATGCAAGCCTTGCAAAAAGGTTATTGCAGGAGGAGCATGGGATCTAAAGTATAAATTAAAAAAAATATATAAAAATAAAATAATTTATATAAATGAATAAGAAATATATATAAATAATTAAATTTATATTTATATTTACATATATATATATATATATTATATATTTAAAATTTTATTCATTTATTTTTTATTTAGCACACCTACTGCTGTTACTGCCAAAACAACAATGAACCGTTTAAAAAAATTAAAGGAAGAATAAGCTGCTGCCGTAGAAAAAAAATGAAAATAATTAAAAAATAAAATTATATATATTTAAATATATTTGTTTTTTGTTATTTTTTCTTTCTTTGTTTTATTAATTTTATTTAAATATTAAAACATTATTGTAAAATAATAAAAAAAACTACATTATATTTAACTTTATACCTTCTGTGAATTATATTATTTTTTCTGAATGTATGAAAATTTAATATTTTCTTTAATTAATTTTTTTGATTTTATAATAAAAATCATTTTTTTTTATGAAATAATTATAAATAATATTTTTGAAATTTTTTCTTATATTTATAAATTATAATCTTATTTTGTTTGTTTAATAACTATTTTTTTAAAATAAAAAAAGTATAATCTGCATTATTTTATAAAATTCCCAATTAAACTATTTATATAATAATATTATTTTTTATTTAATATAATTAATATATATTATAATAACAAATATTAATAAATAGATATATTTTTTAATGGTTTTTTTTTAATATAAATTATTAAATATATATAAGATAGTATGTAATTTATAACAAACTATTATTCATATTTTTTTTCATTTTCGATAATAAATATTAATTAATAATTAAACAATTATCACTCTATATTAACACTTAAATATTATCTTAATAATATTAAACATAAATTTATTAATCATAAATATAAAATAACCTAAAAAAGACATATTTATTTATTAATTAAAAAAATATAATAAACATAAAGTCATATAAAAATGTAGATTTATCAATAATAATCATATATTCAAATAAAGATAGTTTATTTTAGTCTTCCAAAAAAAAAAAAAAATTTAATCGAAAAAAGTATAATTTTGAAAATATTGGATTAAGAATAGTTTTTTATTTTTATTAAATATCATTAATCCTCTGTTTTTAACTAAAAAGTAATAATTTTTGTATTTCCTATTTATATATTTAATAATGTATTCAATTAGTTAATTAATACATTGATTTAGTTTATTAATTATAAGCTTTTTTATTATTAATATTATATATTAAAATAATTTATTCCTAAAAAATATTAACTAGAATTTATTTATCTACTAAAAGTACATAACAAATCCTTATTTAATAAAAAAGACTAATAAACTATATAATCATATTTCAGTTCTTATTTTTAGAGTTAATTTTAATAGACTTTTGTATTTTTTACTAATAATTAATTTAAATAGTTTGTTTATTTTTGTTCATTCTCTCTAATATACTATAATTAATTCAATTTTTAAAAAAGTATAAAATGTCGTCTTAGTGTTATTAATAATAGAGATATTGACTAATATAAATCTTTAATAGTTAAATATATATTATTATTATTAGGATCTATTTAATACTTATTTATAATAAATATAAGAATTTTATTTTTAATTATCTATAATATATTATATTAATACAATTTTTTTTATATAATAAAAAATTATATATATATAAATATATTTTTATAAAAACAATAGTTTTTATGTTTTTTATTATTATTATTATTTTTTAAAAAAAAAAACATATTATACAATTTTATTTATTTTTCTTGATTTGAATATTTATTTTATTACATATTACATAGAAAAATATTTATTTTATATATACGAAAATACTATCTATTATATCCCGAAAACAAACTTAAAGTTAAATAAGTTTATTCATAATAATTAATATATTTATTTGATAATTAAATCATTATTTTTCATATAAATATACTAATACAATCAATTATTATTTTTATTGATAAGGGCATTTATCATAACTCATAGAAATACCATATTATTATTAATTACGGTTTAATTTTTTTAAAAAAATACTTATATATATAATATATAAATAAGCAGAAGTCTCAATAGACTATTTATTATATAACTTATTCTAAGTTAAAAAAATTATTAATAATTTTTTCCAAAAAACAAAAAGTATAAATTAAAAGGATTAAAAACGAAAAAAATATTATTGAATTAAATAAAACTAAAAATTAATAAAATATAAACTTCTTTTTATATTTTTATATAATATATTATAAATTTACATTTTTTTATGTATTTTTAATACTAATATAAACTAATATTATTAAATAAAAAATATATTTAGTTCTTTTAATTTATTTTATATTGAAAAAAAATATTATAAATAGAATTTTAATATATATTTATAAATAAAAATATAAAAGAAAATTTATAAATATTTATATATATTTATATTTATATTATTTAATTAGAAAATAATATATATTTTTTTTAATATAAATTTTATCTTTTAATTAAATATATATTAATATTATAATATATAATATATAAATATATATTATATAATAAATAATATATAATATATAATATACTTTATAATATGTTTATCAAGGGATCGTAATTAATATTATTATCTCCTGTTAGCGTACTAATAATCTTTCCAATATCTTATTAATCTCCGTCTGAATTTTATTTTAAATTATTATAATCTTACTAAA
>NW_004087262.1:7522-19151 GCF_000220395.1 Ichthyophthirius multifiliis
TTTATATTTCTTATATAAAATATTTTGCCAAAATAATATTTATTTCGAATAAAAATAAATAAATTCTTTAATATATATAGAGATAAATCAATTTATATTTATATATATATATATATATATATATATATTTAAAATTATTATAATAATTAAAATTCAAATAATTACAAAAAAATAAAAAAAATATAAATTAATTATTTTATATTTAATACTTTATATATAAAAAAATATATTATAAATTATAATATTTTTAAGTGCCATAATTAAAAATATTAAGAAAATAAAATTATTATTATAAAAAAAAAATTTCATAAATACATGTAGATTTTATATTTATCATAAAAAATAAATTGAAAAATTTATATATTATATTTACAAAATAATAATATAAAAAAATTATTTAATAAAAATATGTAATAAAATATTATTTAATAAAAAAAATTATATTATATAATACTTAACAAAAATATAATATAAAAAAATTAATAAATGAAACTATAATAAAAAAAAAAATAAAAAAGAAAGTTTTAATAAATAAAAATTTAATATTTAAATATATATATATATATATATATAATATATATATATATAATATATAATATATAATATATAATATATAATATATAAAAAAAATTAGCATAAACTCATAAACTTTATAATATGTTTATCAATGCATCTTAATTAATATTATTATCTCCTGTTAGCATACTAATAATCTTTCCAATATCTTATTAATCTCCGTCTTAATTTTATTTTAAATTATTATAATCTTACTAAATTTTAATAGTATCTTTTTCCCTTTCAAAATATATTTTTTAAATAAACTCATTAATAGCTTAATCTACAATTTATTTTTATTCAAATTCCTTAATTATATTTAAATTAATTAAATAATCTATTCCTTTAACATCTTCATTATTATTTTTCTTGACCATTGCTAGGCTTTATTTGATTCTATTTTAAAAGAATATCTAATTATTTTAATCACTTTCCCTTTTAATAAACTCTTCTAGTATTAATTTATAAATAATACTCACATAGATACAAAAAGGCTTTTTTTAATCTAATTAATTCTATTTCTAGAGTAAAATCATAAGCCTATTTACTAATTTTCTTAAGTCTAAAATTGCCGAATAATAAAAAATCACATGTACACTATCTGAGTCTAGAATATCCCGGAATTCTTATAAAATTAACTCACATAATGTTTTTGCCTTTTATTATTTTTATAAATCATTATTTATATTTTTTTAATTCAGACTCACTTTTTCTATACAAATTTCCTTTTTTTCGATTTTATCCTTTTCTATATTACTATTATTTGTAAAAACCTTATTTATTATTTTTATTTAGTTCATTTCTTATATACTCTCAGATTCATTAGTGTTAAAAATTAAATTCACGACCTAAAACTTCCTTAAACTGATCTAAATATCACATTTTTCAGGATATAGATTGCGAAAGTTCCCCACCAAAAGCCCATTTAGTCTATTTTTTACTCTCTAATATAAATTCGGCTTCTCATAAAACGGATCTTGCGAAGTAACGAATATATTCTCAACATCTTTATTAAAAAAAGACGTTAAACAATTCGGAGATTTAATTTTTTTCTGAAAACTAGTCTAAACTAGTATATTTTTTTCCAATACTTCAAAAAGCTATTCCTCGATATCTTTAAAAAATACCTAACTGGACGGCGTAAGCTAATGTTTTACATTTTCCTATAAAAATTCGAGTGTATTCTTACATGAAAACAGTAATATTTCTTATGAAAATTCATCTAAAATTTAAGAAAGGAATTTGTGCTTATTTTCATCTTCAATTAATTGAATAAAATCACTTTCATATTTTCCCTTTAGAGTTTATTTAATTTAATTTAAAAGTACAGTCTACCTTTAAATTATTAAACTGAAAAAAATAAACTAAACAGTCTAATTTATCAATTATTGCCATATTTTTAATTTTTCGTCATTTAAAAGGCTTTTTTATGTCCTTAATTAATTTATCATTTCCTATATTTAAAAATTCATTAAAAAAGGAGTTTCTTGACTCTATTTAAATTCACTAATATCGAATATACTCAAATATTTGTATAAATTTTATTAATTTTATCTTAAAAACTACTCATGTTGGCTGTTTTTTTATAATCTCTCCATTACTTTCTATTAGATTTTCAAAAATATCTTTTCATAAGGTAATTTATGCTTGTTTTTCCATAAACTGTACATAATTATAAATAAAACTGCTAATAGAGTCTTTTTTTTGTGGTTTTTTAGTATCTTTATTAATGTCTATAAATAGTTATTTTAAGCTTAGTTCATATTTATATATATATATATAATTAATATTAAAAAATAAAGGAAAAAAAAAAAAAAATATTATAAGATATTAATTTATTATATATATATATATATATATTTAACAAATAAAAAATAAACATATATATATGAAACAAATATTTCATATATATTTTATTTTAGTAAATATACTACTCGGTTCTGGTCCTATATTTGTACCTCCATTATTCTAAAGTGCCGGTATTTTTTTAGGTCTTTTTTTTATTTTTTTAATAGCTTTTATAAGCCTAATATCTTCCGAATATATAATTGAGTCTATGTCTTTAATAAACGCAATCGAAAAACTCAAATGTCAAAAAAAAGAAGAATAATCTATTAAAATTTCATCTTTTAATAAAGACACAAATTAACTAAAATAAGATGAACAAATATTAAAAATTCAATAAAATAAAAATGAAGATGATATTAATTTTACATAAATTGACGAAGAAAATATCTACAAAATTTAACATTTTTATGAATATTCGACTCTAGGTTTACTTATATTCGGAAAAACAGCAAACATATTTATTTCAATTACATTAATATGTAATATAATAGGTAGTCTAACCACTAAATCTATTACTATAGGTTCCATTTTATCTAATACATTCTATTTTATTCCTTTATTAGATAATAGTAATACTTGGATTTGTATATTTTTCTTCACATCCTTACTATTTTCCTTTAAAAATGTCTAAAATACACATAAATTATAAATAATAATCGTAATAATCCGTATAATTACCATTTTAGCTTTAATTATAGGTTCTTTCTTGATATATTTTTTCTAAAAAAATCCTAAAATTACTTATAATATGAAGTTAGCTGATTTTGAGAATTTCGGTAGTTTTTTTAATAATATGTAATACGGTATGTTTATGCATTAATTCCTACCTTTGGTTGTTTCTAAAGCTTAAAATTAAAATAATATATCTACATTGATTTTTTATACTATTTTTTCAGGAATTTGTATTTTTATAACTCTCTGTTTTTCCTCGTTTTTGGCTTTTGGTGAATGTATAAATATATAATATTTACAAAATCATAATAATGATATTTGTGAAAAAATACACAATTTTCATTATTATAGTAATTTCTTTTAATATAGACAACCTATAGTATTTTATATGAGTAGTTTTTATGCTTTTTTGAATGTTTCTTCTTTTCCAATCTAAATAATAGTCCTTAGAAATAATCTCATTTAAATAATTAAATATAATATTAATATGTAGTTCAATATAAGCAAATATTAATCATATTTTATAACTGTTTTTATTAGTTCACCGGTCTTAGCTTTTGCTCTTTTAACAAATAATATTTAATTAGTCTTAGATTATACAAGTGGGATTTTTGGGAGCTTTATAATGATTATTTATCCATGTTTATTTGTTATAAAAAGTAGAAAAATGGCTTATTTAAATAATGGAATAGATTATTAATTAAACTTTCTAAAAAGTAGATGCTCAAATTAATTAATTCCATATTTATTAATTATAATAGGAGTATTTTTTATATCATATACATTATTTATTAAGTGTAATATATATTTTAAATGAAAAAATTATAAAAATAAATTTATTATATATATAATATATATTTCAATGAAATTTACAACAAAAGATATATCAATTTATTAAATTTTTAAATAAAAAAAATGAAGAATTGTATCAATATTCATTTATTAATAAAAAATAATTATTTAAAAGAATCACTATCAAGCATATATTAATGAATTTCTTTTTATTTATTTAAGCATATAGCTTTTTATAAAATAAAAAAATATAATAGAATAGAGATAAATAAATGTGATAAATATACATAAAAATATATAATAAAAATATATATATATATATATATATGTAGATAAATAATAATATATAAACAAATATAATATATATTTATAAATATTTATATAATAATATAAAATATAATAATAAGTGATTAATAATTTTTATTCATAAATATATATATATAATATTATATACTAATGCAATTTTAAAATTATTCGTCTGATAGTTTTTTTTTTTTATCACATTAATAAAAACAACTTTTATTTATTTATAAAATATATATTTATTTATAATATATTTATATTACAATTCAGTTTCTTATATTTTTTCTTAATTTGTTTATTTCGAAACATTATAAATAATTCTTTTACTAAATTAAGGTTTCATAAACAATAAACTATTTTCTTATACTATATCATTTTATTATTTTAAATTAAAAACTGGATGAACTGTCATTATTTTTTATTTTAAATAATGATTAATTTAATGTATGTTTTTTTAATATAAAAATTATATTTAGTTTCTAATAAATAAAAATTATTATATATTTTATTATTTAATATATTTTGATTAATAAACTTTTAAAAAAAAATTATTTATTTTAAAAAAAAAATATATTTAAAATATATATATATATATATATATATATATATATATATATATATTTAAATATCTAAATAATTTTTAATTTTTTATTTTTTTGTATTTTTGTTTCAATATTAAAAACTTAAATAAACATAAGAAAAATAATAAATAATAATGGATTATTTTTAACAATAATAATATATTGAATAAGAATAATATTAATACTTTATATAAAAATCTCCTTTAAATTAATAAAAAAATAACTAATTAAATAATACATAGACAGTAAATTTATCTTTATTTTCTAATAATGATGACTAAGATTAATCTTAATTAAAATTAGAAAAAAATCATTAATTATAAGATTAAATTGAAATTATTAAACTATCAAAAGCATCTAAGCCTATCAGAATAATTAATTCAGCCAAAAACAATAATTTTTTTATCGAAACAAATAAATAAAATACTCAGTAAATATAAACTAATAATATAACATATACAAAATTTCAAATATAGCCTCCTAAATCATTAAATACTAAGAAACTTTAACAAAAAACTCATAATAACTTAGAAAATCTTTTTATAAATCAAGAGAATATATAAAACCAATAAAATTTACAAGAAAATATATAAAACAATTAACAAAACTTATAATAGAACTAAGAAATATTGTAGAAAAGCCCATAAAATATATAAAAAGATGAACAAAACGAATAAAATAATTAAGAAAATTTACATAAATCAATAGAAAAAAATTACAAAAGTGAAGAAATATATTTCTAGGCAGACATAATCCTAAATAATTAGCCATTTTCATTTGCGGAAGGTCTAAAAAATTTATCAAAAAAAGTAAATTTGCGAACAAATCAATTATAATATTAACAATAACATAATATAATATATTAATAGCAATAACTAAATACAATATAATAGTAACAATAACTAAATACGATATAGTAATAACAATAACTAAATACAACATAATAATAACAATAACTAAATACAATATAATAATAACAATAACTAAATACAACATAGTAATAACAATAACTATTATAATTTAATAACCTATAATAATAATAATCCCCGAAATCCTAAAAAACCGAACAGAAGCTAACTTAAAAACAAATTCCAGAACCGAAAACAGCCAACGAAATCTCAAAAAAGAAACAACGAACAATTTTCAAAATAAAGCTTTAAAAATAAAAAACATTCTCCTTTAACTCCCAAGACGACTATATAAAACGCGCCCTGATAAACCTTGGTTATAAAGAAAACCAATATAAACCATCCCTTGATTTCGATATAAAATGGACCTATATTGACACACCTGACGACTATAAATTTCTCCAAGAAAGTCAATTTTTTAACCATTTTAAAAATAATACTGAACTAACGCATAAAGGTCGTCTTACCTATAATTTAAAATATAATAATAATACTGAAAATATAGAAAACAGATACTTCTACCCATAATGCTTTGATTTAGGTAATGAAAATGAAAGACAGGAGTTTATTTAGGCTTTTAATTTCCAAAACTTGATAATTTTACTAAAAAATCACGTTTAGTACTTCAAATCTAAAAACCCATAATTAATACACTAACTTAAGTCGAAAATATAAAAAAATACATTAAAATAATCATTCTTAAAACAAAAACTTAAAAAAAACACTATTTTTGACCTAGAAACATAATATAATCCTAATTTTCTTGTAAATACAACTATTTTATATGAAATCCTTTAAATATTACCCAAAAATCGACTTTAAAATATATAAATCCCACCTAATCTTCAATTTTAAATCCTCGAATATCTAAAAATCCCTTTGCCTTATGAAACTTAAAATTTCGAGTAATAAAAACATTAAATTTTATTCACAAAAGAATACTGGTAGACTCCTTCTGAAAAACTAATATACAAAATCTATAAAAAGTTGGACTTTTTTAAAAAAAGAGACCCCCTATTAAAATCTTCAGGCTATAAAAATATATGGATAATAAAGCCTTCTGGAAATTCAAGAGGTTAAGGTATTTTCTTATTAAATAATATGGAAGAAATAATAAATACTGGTTTAAAACTTTAAGCCAGAATTGCCTAAAAATATATCGAAAAACCCCTTATTTTTAATAACAATCTTTTTTTGAACGGAAAGAAATTCGACATCAGATAATGGGTATTAGTCACTAGTTTTAAACCTCTAAAAATTTATTTTTTTTCAAGTTTTTATTTAAGAATTTGCTCTAGAAAATATCAATTAGAAAATCTCAAAAATTTATAAGGACATTTAACTAATTTTGCAATTTTTAAGCTTCTTTAGAATTCAAAAAAAGACTAAAATAGTGTTTTGTAAGCTGATGTATTTCAAAAAATACTACTTGAGGAAAAAAAAGTTGATTTTTAGGAATTTTTAAGGCCTTAAATTGTTAATTTAGTTATCCAAGTGGTCAAATAGAGTAGTAAAAACATTGTTTAGAGAAAAAATTCCTTCGAATTGTATGGTTTTGATATTCTTATTGACTAATATCTACAACCATGGCTTCTAGAAGTTAATTTGAGTCCTGCTTGTACAGAAAGAACTCCTTTTTTAACTTAAATGGTTGATAATATGGCCTAGAAAATGTTCTAAATAGTACTAGGAGGATCTGAATTGGGAAATATAGAGGGATTTTAGGATAAAGAAGAGTATTATTGGGAATTAGTGTATTCGGAAAATGATAATTGCTTGGGTGTTTAGGGATAAAAGTTAGATATTTAAAAGGAAATGTTAATTGAGAGAAGTTATGTATTTTGGGAAAAAACAATTGTAGTTTAGAAATTTTTGCGTTGTTTTTTGGCGAAAAAAAGGTTAAATTTTTAAAGGAAGAAAAGATGAGAAAAATATTAAGGAAATTTTTAAGGAAAAAAATACAAAAAATACGTTTTTTTAAAAAAATAAAAATAAAAAATTGCTTAAAAATTTAATGTTTTTTCAGGATGAAAATTTGTATGAAAAAATTACTTTTTTTGAAAAAAATAAAAAATTGTAAAAAAATTATAAAGGCCTTCCTTTTATGGAAAATGAAAAAAAATCTTAAAAAAAATTACTTTTTATCAAAAATAATTCGGATCTAAAAATTTTTAAGAATGAGGATAAGCCAAAAATACCTTATTATTTTAAAAAATAATACTAAAGTCTAATTTTTATTTAGAAATTTTTTTAAAAAAGACTTTTTTAATAAAATATCAAAATAATAATTCTATAAAAAAATTAAAAAAAAATTACTTTTAATATTTTGAAACTATTAAAAATAAAAAATAAAAAGCAATTTTAATTTAAAAAAATTTCAGAAGATTTTCAGCTATTAAAAAATACTACAAATTAAAAATAACTCATTTAATAGTATTTATTAATAACAATTACATTTAAAAAAAAATGATTGTTATGGCTATATAAATAGCTAAGAAAATAAATTTACCAAAAATTGTTAAAAAAATATATAATTATAAAAAAATTAATGAATATTTCGAAAAAATAAAATAAATAACTAAATTAAGAAATTGGTCTGCTATTATTATATAAGGAATTCTTAAAATTAAAAAATCAAAAAGAATGTTAAAAAGATATAGAAGATTAAAACTTTTAATAAAAATATAAGTAATTAAAAATTAATTATAGCTATATAAATATATATATATATATATTTATATATATACATATTTATATATATTTTTATATATATTTAGAGTTTTATTCGAATGGTTTTATAAAGAAACTAATTTAGAAAATATTATATTTAAAAATTATCTGCAATTAAGATATATAAATTTTTAAAAATTTGTGTTATGAAAAGTAAATTAAAATAATTTTATACTAAGTCAATTTAAAAAAATAATTACAATTTTGTTAAAATAAATACATTTGTTAACTGTAATCAAACTTAATAAAAATTTATTAAGACATTTTCCCATGGATAATAAAAAAATCTCCAAAAGACTAATTAAAATAGAAATTAATTATTAATGGAAATAAATAGTTTATTTGATAATTATATTAAAGATAATGATAATCAATAATAAAATATTAAAAAATCACATAAACTATTATATAAGAAAACTAAATCTAAATATTTTTGAAAATAAATACTTTATTTTATGTTAAATATAGACTATTATTATATATATTTTTTTAAAAAAAAGAAAAAAAATAACTAAGTTTTATATATTTTTTTTTAAAAAAAAATAAAAATAAAAATAATAAATTATATTTTTTTTAAAAAAAAAAAAATTAAAATAAAAATATTTAAAAAATAAAAAAAACATAAAATTATATATAATTAATAAAATATTTATAAAAATGTCTTCCTAAATAGAAGAAAGTTTAGATAAATATTACGATGAAGAATACGAATAAGACATAAAAGAAGAAAGTGACAAAAGTATAAAAGAACTTAAAAAAAAACTCGAGAAAATACCTAAAAACTATCCTACAGATAATATATAATCTTAAAACTCTGAAAAATAATATTCTTAAGAAAAATTCGAAATAAACTCAAATTCTTAAATAAGTAGTTTTTCTTTAAAAAAAGAAGTAGAAGAAGAAGATAATAAGCTATATACTATAAATGAAAATTAAAAAAAACAAATATAACATAACATTAATAAATTGAATTAAAAAAAAGAAAAGAAAATCAAAAAATTTAATAAAGACTATAAAATAAATAACCAAAACTACCCAATGTAAATTTGAAAATATTTCATAAAAATGATGAATAAAAAAAAAATATTTAAAAAGAAAAAAAATAAAATTAACCAAAAATTCCTTTAAAAAAAAACATTATTAAAAATGAACTTAAAGGAGAGATTTTTGATTCCGAAAATTTAGAAAAAGGAGATTAGGCTATTTAGGAAAACCAAGAAGATTTAGAATTAAAAGAAAAAGAAAGAAAAAGGAAAATTTTAATAGAATAAAAGCAAAAAAGGAAACAAAATTACGATACATAGGATTAAAAAGTACAATTAATACTAGAAAATCACGAGAAAAAATAAAAGGAATTATAAGATAAAGAAGAGTAATATTATCTGAGGGAAGCTATGGAAAAAATACAATAAAAATAAATAAAATAAAATCTCAAATTCGAAAAAGAAGAATCTAATTGGAAAAATATTTTAGAAAAACAAGAAAAAGAAGAAGAATAAAAAAACGAAGACATTAAAAAAAAATAAAAAATATTATAAGAAGATATAGAAAAATAAAGAATAAATATAAAAAAAATAAATTAAATGATAAATTTAACCAGAAATATGAAAAAACAGAAAAAATTGGGATTATAGAATAGGAAAAAACCAAAAAACAACAAATGAAGTATCTAAAATAGAAAAAGAAAAAGAAGAAATATCTAGAGAAAATTAATTCATTTTAGAATAAAAATAAAGAGAACAAAAGAAGTAATGTATATATATATATGTATTATATATAAAATTATATATATAAATATATATATATATTTATATATTTTATTTATTTAATCAGATTTTAAGGATAATTAGAGATTGAAAAATAATTATAAAAACATGCTTAAAATTTTATATAAGAAGGATAAAATAATTTATAAAAAGAAAATAAAGCTTTAAATAATATTGATAAAATATTATAAGAAAAAAGTAAAAAATAAAAGGAAAAAAACTTATAATATGAGGAAAATTTAAAAGAAAGAAATGAATAAGACGCTTAGTAAATAAAAACATTAAAAGTTTAATTAAAATATTTAAACTAAGAAAATTTAAAAATTAAATAAACTCTTTAAAAGCTAAAATAAAATAAAGAATTATGTTTGTAATAAATTTAATAATTAAAAATTAAAGATAATGTAGTTGATTTAGGAAATAATAAATTCACTTCCTTTGGTCTTGTACCTGAAGTAAGAAATTAAAAACCAAATTAATATAATATTGATACAATCGTTGATTAAGAGGAATCTTCATATTAAGGTTTGTTTATTTATATTTATAAATTTTTAAAATTTATATTTATATATTTAAGAAAAGTTAAATGATTAAGAGAAAAATATAATTACAGAACCTACTGTTGTAGAGCTTATTGTAAACAAAATAACTTTATAAGGTTTACAATTAGTTGATGTACTATTTACATAAATATTTAATATTTACATTATAATTTTACTAAAAAGGTTTTTTAATTATTAGATTTCAATGGAGATGGTATATTAAGTATAAATGAAATAACTGATAATATTTGTAAAGAATCTTATAAAAATTAAAATAAAAAAATATATAAAAAATAGAAAAACTTTAATTAGAATTAACTGATGAAGAAATAAAAGAAATGATAAAAATAATTGATTCAAACAATGATGGAGTTATAAGCGAATATGAATTTGTTAAAAATCTAGAAAATTAATATGAAGTATTATATATATAAAATAAAAATATAATTATGTATATATAAAAATATAATTATTTATATATGAAAATATAATATATATAAAAATATATATATATATATTTATCAAGTAATAAAAAGAATACTAAAAAATAATGGGTGAATTAAAAAATATATCAAATCCAATAGTTTTATAGGAGAGAATTTTAGATTTAGATTCACGCTTAAAATATTGTTAAAAAATATAAATTTAAGAATAAAAAGAAAATATAAAAAAATAACCTGAAATTGATAAATATTTAAATTAATTAAAAGAAATAGAAGAAAAATATTAAAAAAATAAATGAAAAAGCAATAAAAAAATTATTTTGAAATTTCTGAATAATTAAAACTAGAATTAAAATGTATAGAATCAGAAAAAGAAAAACTATAACTAATATAAACAGATAGAATAGAGTAAATAAATGAAAATATTAATAAATTAACATCAGAATTAATGAATTAAAGTGAATTAGTTTTAAAACAAAAAGTAAAAAA